>NC_057804.1:523301965-523302916 GCF_018294505.1 Triticum aestivum | reverse complement strand
CGGTTTTCCCAGGACCAAGAGAGGGAATAATGCTATTTTCGTCGTGGTCGATCGTCTTTCCAAAGTAGCTCATTTCCTACCTGTTCGTGAGAGTATAACCGCTAGCCAACTGGCAGATTTATACATCTCCCGGATAGTGTCTCTCCATGGTGTTCCTTTGGAAATCAATTCGGATCGAGGAAGTCTTTTCACCTCTCGATTTTGGGAAAGTTTCCAAAATGCTATGGGAACCCGTCTCTCCTTTAGCACCGCTTTCCACCCTCAGTCAAGTGGTCAAGTGGAACGCGTCAACCAAATTCTAGAAGACATGCTTCGAGCCTCCGTTATCTCTTTCGGAATGGACTGGGAGAAGTGCCTTCCATTTGCCGAATTCGCTTACAACAACAGCTATCAATCTAGCTTGGGTAAAGCCCCTTTTGAAGTTCTCTATGGACGACGATGTCGAACACCCCTTAACTGGTCAGAGACCGGGGACAGACAATTCTTTGGCCCGGATATGATTCAGGAAGCAGAAGAACAAGTTCGTATCGTTCGTGAAAAGTTGAAAACAGCCCAATCCCGTCAAAAGAGTCAATATGACCGAAAACATAAGGCTATGACTTTCGAGGTTGACGAGAAGGCTTACCTTCGGGTCACCCCTCTGAAGGGAACCCATCGTTTCGGTATCAAAGGCAAATTGGCTCCTCGTTACATTGGACCTTTTCGCATTCTTGCCAAACGAGGAGAAGTTGCCTACCAATTGGAACTACCTCCGCACCTCTCCAGAGTTCACGATGTCTTCCACGTTTCTCAACTCAGACGTTGCTTCTCGGATCCTATCCGTGAAGTGGACCACGAAACGCTTGATCTCCAAGATAATCTTACATATCGAGAGTACCCCATTCGCATCCTCGATCAAACCGAACGTACCACGCGACGTCATAATATCAAGTTTCTCAAGGTTCAATGGTC
>NC_057804.1:523253931-523301955 GCF_018294505.1 Triticum aestivum | reverse complement strand
GATTTTGGGAAAGTTTCCAAAATGCTATGGGAACTCGTCTCTCCTTTAGCACCGCTTTCCACCCTTAGTCGAGTGGTCAAGTGGAACGCGTCAACCAGATTCTAGAAGACATGCTTCGAGCCTCTGTTATCTCATTCGGAATGGACTGGGAGAAGTGCCTTCCATTTGCCGAATTCGCTTACAACAACAGCTATCAATCTAGCTTGGGTAAAGCCCCTTTTGAAGTTCTCTATGGACGACGATGTCGAACACCCCTTAACTGGTCAGAGACCGGGGAAAGACAATTCTTTGGCCCGGATATGATTCAGGAAGCAGAAGAACAAGTTCGTATCGTTCGTGAAAAGTTGAAAACAGCCCAATCTCGTCAAAGAGTCAATATGACCGAAAACATAAGGCTATGACTTTCGAGGTTGACGAGAAGGCTTATCTTCGGGTCACCCCTCTGAAGGGAACCCATCGTTTCGGTATCAAAGGCAAATTGGCTCCTCGTTACATTGGACCTTTTCGCATTCTTGCCAAACGAGGAGAAGTTGCCTACCAGTTGGAACTACCTCCGCACCTCTCCAGAGTTCACGATGTCTTCCACGTTTCTCAACTCAGGCGTTGCTTCTCGGATCCTATCCGTGGAGTGGACCACGAAACGCTTGATCTCCAAGATAATCTTACATATCGAGAGTACCCCGTTCGTATCCTCGATCAAGCCGAGCGCACCACGCGACGTCATAATATCAAGTTTCTCAAAGTACAATGGTCGCACCATTCTGAGGATGAAGCAACTTGGGAAAGGGAGGATCGTCTTCGACTTGAATATCCTGCCTTCTTCCTGGAGGAACCCAAATCTCGGGACGAGATTCTTTTGAGTGGGGGTGAGTTGTCACACCCTAGCTAGTCATGCATTAGAGTGTTGCATCATGTTTACTCTTTCATCAGAAACTTGAAATGGGGATGACAGAACCCCCAGTCCCCTCTGAAACCAACTAGGGTTACTAAAATAATTTTTCAATGAACCTGAAATGCCCTTCTAAAATGCCCATCATTTTTGTCTTGGTTCAGAACCTCTGCCAAAAGTGGTGCACATTTTCCTAGGCCATCCTAGGGTTTTTGAATTAAATCATAAATATTTGAATTTGGGCATTTAAAATAATATAAAATATTTAAATGCTCAAATATCTCCAAACTAAAATGTTTTATGTTGGAAATAATCCAACTATGGGCCAGGAATAGTTTGGTGATTTTTGAAGTTGCCTAGGTATTTTATTAAATTCAACAAAGTTGCAGATATATATTAAATAAAACAGAAACAGAAAAAAAGGGGAAAACTTACCTGGCGCCACCGCAGGCCCACCAGCCAGCCCACCTGGCCGGCCCAGCCCGGCCACCGCTCCAGCGAGCTGCTTGGCTTGCCAGGCAGGCAGCCAAGGTGCTCGGCGGCGGCACCGCAGCTCGCCACGCAGCTGCACGCCGCCCGGCCTCCCCCTCTCGCCGCCCTTATGGCCTGGACGAGCTCCACGTCGCGCCCCGACCCTCCTGGACACCTCCATTCGCCCCCAGTTCCTCTCCCTCGCGCTCCCACGCCATGGCCGACGCCACCGTCGCCGCACCACCGCCGTAGCCGTGCTCCCCGTCGTCTCCACGCCGCGCCACCCTGTCCAGAAGCTCCGCCGTCCTCTACTCCTTCGAGCTAGCCGAGCCCCGAGCGCTCGCGTGCCTCGAAGCCGCCGCACCAACCTCGCCCGAACCGCCATCGCCGAAGATCCCCTTCGCCGTCGCCGCCGCAGCAGCTCGTCCCCGACCACGCCGTCCTTTCCATCAAGACCGCAGTGAGCTGGGCTAACTTCCCCTTCCTCTCTTTCTCTCTCTCGAGCACCACAGCGAGCGCACCAAGCTCACCCGCACGCGTCGTCGCGGACCTCGTCGCCGACGTGCTTCCGGCCACACTCCGGCCACAAGATGGTGTCCATCTTACTCACCGAGTCCCACAGCACCTAGCTAGCCACTCCACGAGCCTCACCGACCCCTCTAGCGCCAAGTTCATCCTCGACCGAACCCCGGTGGCCGCCAAAGTCGTCGCCGGCGCCAACTCCGGCCACCCCGACCCCAACGGACTCCGCCAAGAGCTGCGGTTTGTCCTCAGCTCCACTCCGGTGGTCTCCGCGGCCCCTTTGGTGGCCGAAATGGCCAAAACCACTCCCGCCGCCGCGTCTGGCTCGCCGGCGGCTAAACGCCGGCGTCGCCGGTTTTGACTTTGACCACGGGTGGGCCCTGGTTGACTCCCCTGAGTCAATGACAGGTGGGGCCCAGCCCTGCTAATTATACAGGATTAGTTTTAATCAAATCTTAATTAAAATAATCACCCTGACATGCGGGACCCACTGTCAGGTTTGACCCAGACCTGTTCCGTTGACCTGCTGACGTCACACTGACGTCAGGCTGACGCAGTAATTAATTTCTGGATTTAATTTAAATCAGGAAATTCCAGAATATTATTTAAACTTCAAAAGTTCATAACTTTTATTCTGTAACTCCAAATTGGACAAATTATATATGAAAAATGATCAGAAAAATACAATCTATCCATCTGTACTATTTTCATGCATGATCAAACAAGTTAAATTGATGTTTTAAGCAGAACAAGGAAAAGCACTTTAAAAGGCCATATTTGAATTTGAAATTTGAATCCTTGATTCAAATTTGTTCAAACCCTTCTGGTTTTAGTTGCATTAGCCCAACACACTCATATTGCCATGTTTTATGCATGCATCATATTGCTGCACATTGTTTGGTGATGGTTGTGTATCGGTGTCCTTTGCGACAGGTTCTGCCTCCGAGGAGTACTGTGATTACCCTAACGAAGAACCGTATCAGTGCATCGAACCATCAGGCAAGCAACCAACCATTTGATAATATCGAAACAATCCCATGTTCCCGATCCTGCTCTCTTTTACTGCATTAAGACAACGCGATTCAAACTGCTGTGTGCTATGGTAGTTGAACCCATTTCCTCTGCATGACCTGTCATTGCCACAGTAACTAGATGAAACCCACTAGCATGTGTAGGAGTTGATTGAGCCCTATGTATGTGTTGTTCCTACCTTGCTATGCCTGCTATGCTTAGAGTCGTGTCAGGTCTGGTTCATCTGGGTGATGGGCTAGAGTGAAATGATTATGTCGGTAATGAGAGTGGTGTGGTGAACACGATTTGGTAAAGGTATCGATGAGAGGCCATGTAGGAGTACATGGTGGGTTGTTTCATTGAAGCCGACATTAAGCACTGAGATCTGTATGTGTGATTTAAGAATCAGCTACTACCATGCATTGGGCCCGAAACCAATGGACCCTCTCGGCTTCTTATTCACCCTAGTTCTCCGTCCAGGAGTTGCAAGTAGTTTCTGGTGTTTGTAGCCTACTGGAGGCCGTGGACAGCGCTGACCGTAGGGGTGGGCTGTGATGCGGTAGGTACGTGGCCGGGTGTACCAAATACCCGTTAGGTATCTCGGGAACCCTGTTCACATCGTTCGGGGCCGTATGGGAAACCTCGGCCGGACTCCCTGCGGATGGAACCTGAATAGGCGATAAACCTGGACTAGAGGCTTAAGTGTTTAGGTAGGTCGTGGTCTACACCCACGTCGGCTTTCGCTTGAAGTCTGCCGAGCACATGTCGTGTGCAGACGCTAAGTGGTGGAAACATGTATGAAGAAGTACACCCCTGCAGGGTTATCATAATCTATTCGAATAGCCGCGTCCGCGGTAAAGGACTACTTGGTTGCCTATACAGTTCATAGACAAGTAAATGGATACTACTAAAAGCCTCAAGATAAGTGTGAGTGCCGAGGATGGCTCTTCCGTAGGAAGACGGAGGTGGATCCTCGGTAGTGTATTGAAGTGGTGAATAGTGGACTCGTGTGCGCAAAACTATTTCAGTTGGAGTATCGTAGGATAGCTTAGCCAAGAGTCAAAGCTGGCTTGCTGCAATAACTCCACCAACCCTTCTTGATACTATGCATGTATGTAGGATCTGATGTAAGTCTTGCTGAGTACCTTTGTACTCATGTTGCTATAATCTACATTTTTACAGAAGACGCTGCAACCCCTTCTGATGGGTTCTATGTAGACGTTGACATCAACGAGTAGGCTAAAGACCCAGGTGGTGACCCTGAGCTTGTGATGGACCACGTAGTATAGTTAGGCTTCCAAGCCTCTTTTATTTTACTAGTTGTCTGTACCCAGACAAAGTACTTCCGTTGTTGGCTTGTATGACTGTATGACTTGTATGTTGGGTCGTGAGATCCGTACCTTTGTGTATGATATGTATGGCTCCCTGAGCCTTAAATAAAGTACTTGTGTCATAGAGTCATGTTGTGATGCTTCGTTGTATTGCACATATCAAGCATATTGTGTGTATGATTGAAATGCTTGGTATGTGTGGGATCTGACTATCTAGTTGTTTATCTTTAGTAGCCTCTCTTACCGGGAAATGTCTCCTAGTGTTACCGCTGAGCCATGGTAGCTTGCTACTGCTCTGGAACACTTAGGCTGGCCGGCATGTGTCCTTCTTCGTTCCTGTGTCTGTCCCTTCGGGGAAATGTCACGCTTTGAGTACCGGAGTCCTGTTAGCCCGCTACAGCCCGGTTTACCGGAGTCCTGCTAGCCCAGTGCTACAGCCCGGACCCACTTGCTGATGACCGACACGTTCGAAGCTGGGTCATGGATGCCTGTCCCTGTAAGTCTGTGCCACTTTGGGTTTACAACTAGTCATGTCAGCCTGGGCTCTTTATCATATGGATGCTAGCGACACTATCATATACGTGAGCCAAAAGGCGCAAACGGTCCCGGGCAAAGGTAAGGCGACACCCGTGGGAATACCGTGCGTGAGGCCGCAAAGTGATATGAAGTGTTACCGGCTAGATCGATGTGACATCGAGTCGGGGTCCTGACAGCGTTGAATTAAATCAGGAAATTCCAGAATATTAATTAAACTTCAAAAATTCATAACTTTTATTCTGTAACTCCAAATTGGACAAATTATATATGAAAAATGATCAGAAAAATCCAATCTATCCATCTGTACCATTTCCATGCATGATCAAACAAGTTAAGTTGATGTTTTAATCAGAACAAGAAAAGGCACTTTAAAAGGCCATATTTGAATTTGAAATTTGAATCCTTGATTCAAATTTGTTCAAACCCTTCTGGTTTTAGTTGCATTAGCCCAACACACTCATATTGCCATGTTTCATGCATGCATCATATTGTTGCATATTGTTTGGTGATGTTTGTGTATCGATGTCCTTTGCGACAGGATCTGTCCCCGAGGAGTACCGTGATTACCCTAACGAAGAACCGTATCCGTGCAACGAACCATCAGGCAAGCAACCAACCATCTGATCATATCGATACAATCCCATGTTCTCGCCCCTGCTCTCTTTTACTGCATTAAGACAACGCGATTCAAACTGCTGTGTGTTACGGTAGTTGAACCCATTTCCTCTGCATGACCTGTCATTGCCACAGTAACTAGATGAAACCCACTAGCATGTGTAGGAGTTGATTGAGCCATATGTATGTGTTGTTCCTACCTTGCTAAGCCTGCTATGCTTAGAGTCGTGTCAGGTCTGGTTCATCTGGGTGATGGGCTAGAGTGAAATGATTATGTCGGTAATGAGAGTGGTGTGGTGAACACGATTTGGTAAAGGTATCGATGAGAGGCCATGTAGGAGTACATGGTGGGTTGTTTCATTGAAGCCGACCTTAAGCACTGAGATCTGTATGTGTGATTTAAGAATCAGCTACTACCATGCATTGGGCCCGAAACCAATGGACCCTCTCGGCTTCTTATTCACCCTAGTTCTCCGTCCAGGAGTTGCAAGTAGTTTTTGGTGTTTGTAGCCTACTGGAGGCCGTGGACAGCGCTGACCGTAGGGGTGGGCTGTGATGCGGTAGGTACGTGGCACGGTGTACCGAATACCCGTTAGGTATCTCGGGAACCCTGTTCACATCGTTCGGGGCCGTATGGGAAACCTCGGCCGGACTCCCTGCGGATGGAACCCGAATAGGCGATAAACCTGGACTGGAGGCTTAGGTGATTAGGTAGGTCGTGGCCGACACCCACGTTGGGCTTCCGCTTGAAGGTTGCCGAGTACATGTCGTGTAAGCGACGGTAAGTGGTGAGAGCGTGTATGAAGAAGTACACCCCTGCAGGGTTAACATGATCTATTCGAATAGCCGCGTCCGCGGTAAAGGACTACTTGGTTGCCTATACAGTTCATAGACAAGTAAATGGAAACTACTAAAAGCCTCAAGATAAGTGTGAGTGCCGAGGATGGCTCTTCTGTAGGAAGATGGAGGTGGATCCTCGGTAGTGTATTGAAGTGGTGAGTAGTGGACTCGTGTGCGCAAAACCATTTCAAGTTGGAGTATCGTAGGATAGTCTAGCCAAGAGTCAAAGCTGGCCTGCTGCAATAACTCCACCAACCCTTCTTGATACTATGCATGTATGTAGGATCTGATGTAAGTCTTGCTGAGTACCTTTGTACTCATGTTGCTATAATCTACATTTTTACAGAAGACGCTGCAACCCCTTCTGATGGGTTCTATGTAGACGTTGACATCAATGAGTAGGCTAAAGACCCAGGTGGTGACCCTGAGCTTGTGAAGGACCACGTAGTATAGCTAGGCTTTCCAAGCCTCTTTTATTTTACTAGTTGTCTGTACTCAGACAAGTTACTTCCGCTGCTGGTTTGTATGACTGTATGACTTGTATGTGGGGTCGTGAGACCCGTACCTTTGTGTATGTTATGTATGGCTCCCTGAGCCTTAAAT
This sequence comes from Triticum aestivum, assembly GCF_018294505.1. NCBI lineage: Eukaryota > Viridiplantae > Streptophyta > Magnoliopsida > Poales > Poaceae > Triticum > Triticum aestivum. The sequence goes on along the minus strand of NC_057804.1, from coordinate 523,295,136 downwards.
AAAGTACTTGTGTCATAGAGTCATGTTGTGATGCTTCGTTGTATTTGCACATATCGAGCATATTGTGTGTATGATTGAAATGCTTGGTATGTGTGGGATCTGACCATCTAGTTGTTTATCTTTAGTAGCCTCTCTTACCGGGAAATGTCTCCTAGTGTTACCGCTGAGCCATGGTAGCTTGCTACTGCTCTGGAACACTTAGGCTGGCCGGCATGTGTCCTTCTTCGTTCCTGTGTCTGTCCCTTCGGGGAAATGTCACGCTTTGAGTACCGGAGTCCTGTTAGCCCGCTACAGCCCGGTTTACCGGAGTCCTGCTAGCCCAGTGCTACAGCCCGGACCCACTTGCTGATGACCGACACGTTCGAAGCTGGGTCATGGATGCCTGTCCCTGTAAGTCTGTGCCACTTTGGGTTTACGACTAGTCATGTCAGCCCGGGCTCTTTATCATATGGATGCTAGCGACACTATCATATACGTGAGCCAAAAGGCGCAAACGGTCCCGGGAAAAGGTAAGACGACACCCGTGGGGATACCGTGCGTGAGGCCGCAAAGTGATATGAGGTGTTACCGGCTAGATCGATGTGACATCGAGTCGGGGTCCTGACAAGCCAGCATGTTGACGTGCATCTTGGTCTTGAGCGCCGCGAGAACCACCAGCTTGATCTTGGCCCAGCGGACGTATGGTGCTGCGAACGCCATGACGCTGCTGGTCCCGCACCTCCTGAGAGGTGCGCGGCGCGCGCATGGACGCTGAGGTCTGTGTCGCCTTGTCCTTGGACTCGGCCGCACTGAGGGCTCCCTCGTCGACGCCCATTCTTCCGCCGGCGTCCACTCCAGCACCCGTTTGCTCCGGAGGCGGTGAAAGCGACGCAGACGGAACAGCTGCCTCCAAATCCTTCTTCTTCGGTGGCATGTCGATGAAGACGATGAGGATTTAGCTCGCGTGCACGCCGGATCGGGTTCGCACAATCTCGACGCCCCCTACCTGGTGCGCCAGAGATGTCGGGGAAACTGATCCACGAACACCTATGGGGATCGGCGGACCGAGCCCCTTTCGATTCGGTGAGGGCGGAGGTTGCACAAAGAGCGGATCGAGGCGGTACACGCGAGCAGTTTTACCCAGCTTCGGGCCGCACGGATGCATAAAACCCTACTGCTGCTTGTTTGTGTGTATTGAATTCTTGCTCAGGAGCAATGGACGCTGCCCGACCGAGCGTGAGAGTGTTTCTGGTGTTTTGAATGAGCCGAACCCCTTCTACGTTGCGCTTGGGCCTCCTTTTATACTTTCAAGGGGTCACCGACAGGTGGCAACGTAGACTAGAAGGGTAAAAATGGAAAAGGATGCGGTAGGTGCAGCTACCGCTACTGTGGACACAGTGCACCCTACCTAACTCTGACGGCAGGGGACAAGGTCATTGAGTGCTTGTCTGAGTTGCCTAAACAGTGCAAAAAGTGACCGTTAGGGGCACCACCGTTTGCCATGATGGCCTTCTCTTCATCTCCGCTTGCCACCGCGCACCCCTAGCTGCGCGGCCTCCTGCCACGTGTGCTTGGGAGAGTCCTAGAGCGACACGTTAGCAGGTGTGCTGGAGCGCGGGCATGAAGTGGGGGTTTCCCGCGGCAAGCTCCTTGCCGCGGTCGTCGTCTTGTCGTGTTTGGCAGCTTGTTGCTCACCGGGCCTTGCCGGGAAGCAGGGCGCGTCGCGGCAAGTTTTCTTGGTATGCCTTGAGTGGCCTTCCCGGCAAGCTCCTCTTACCGGGGTCTTGTCTCTTCCCGGCAAGATCCTCTTGCCGGGGCCTGGGTTGGCCTTCCCTGCAAGCTCCTCTTGCCGGGGCCTTGGTTGGCCTTCCCGGCAAGCTCCTCTTGCCGGGGCCTTGGTTTGAGTACTTTGTTCTTGAATGGTCTTCAAGGTAACCACGGAGGGTCTTGGCGGTCATTCGGCAAGCCTTGCCGCGGGATGCTGCGACCGCCCGTGCACGAGTTCGGGGTACTAGGGTACCCCTACTCTAGTACACCGACAGTCATGTTGCGCATGATCACACAACATGTCATCTCCTCCCACAAGGTCTTTGGATATCATTGTTTTACGGATCCACAAACACTTAAACATGCTTAGAGCACTCCAAATGCCCTCTCCACATCCTTTCTAGTTCCTTCTTATCTTTGGGCAATGTGAGATTTTTCTGACTAACTGACCTAGAGATGGTCATTACAAAGGTAGCCCACGGAGGATAGATACCATCAACTAGATAGTAGCTCATGTTTGTACTGATGTCTATTGATAGTATAGTTGCAAGCAGGAGCTTGCCTTTCAGTCAAACTAGCAAACAACGGAGCCTACTGCAGCATAGTGATGTCACTGTGAGACCTGAGCATGCCAAATCCAGAGGTCTTGTGATGCAATTGCCTCTATAATGATGGTGGACTTCTTAACATGGCTCTGATATTTCCATTGTAGAGCTTTGGGCCAATTCTTTCATCTCTGGTGCATGGAATCATGATATCTGGGTAAACCTGGCCACCCTCTTGCTTCGGACATTGCCAAGAGACTTTTGATGTTTGTGACAGTTGGTTCCCTCAAGTACTAAGGTCAAACACCTCAACCACCGTAGTAGCCAATCTTACCTTGGCGTCTTCACATGTGCTCTCATATATCTAGAGGTACTTGTCCCACGAATATGCAACCGTGCCATATGCAAGTATCTGCAATGCAGTCGTGCACTTATTGTAACCAGAGAAAGCAATGAAGTAGTCATCGTAGGACAAGGTGCCATCGTAGATGTGATCGAAGACGTTTTTTCGAATCCAAAAGCGCCAGCAAAAATTATCTGTGATTAGGGAATCAGGGACAAAGTAGTCATCCACGTCGTCAAATGCCTTCCGATTCAGCACTTGATGATCCTTGATTGATCCCTTGAAATTGAGAACATGCTCTTCCGCATGTCCGTGTTTTGCAAGGATCACCTGCATCACCACCTTTTCGTCTGCATAATCCTCCGCATGGGACAATTCAACATACTATGCGTACATGTACTCCATGTTCAAACCCATTGCTTCAAAGAAGGGACAAAAAATTGTCACCGCCATTTTACCAAACACTTGTCGCCATAGTGACCCCCTGTAGGGGCAGAAGGTACCTGCGCGGAGGACGAACGAGAGGTCTAGACCGCCAACGTAGGCAAAGTGGTCTGGCTATTGGGTGGAGCGGCAGAGGCGGCGGAGGTCTGGAATGGCTTCTCGGGCGGCTAGGATGGTAGAGCGGCGACGTTGGCAAGGGAGGAAGAAGATGCCGAGAAAGAGGGAACAGATGGAGACGTGGGGCCCAGGTGTGGTTTTGGGTGAGCTGGGGTGTCGGAGTCCTACGTGATGACGGTCCTGATACCCACAAAGCCCCTTAGCTAGCTTCCGGTTTCTGAGAAAACGGACAAGCGCAATATTCCATGGACTGATGCAGGGCGGTGTCGAATAGCAAACTGCATTCGGACAACGCAGTCCAGATTTTTGTGGGCGATTTAAAGGTCCACTTTGTGGATGCCCTCAGTTTGCTTTTTAATTAGAACTGAAACACATGACTTGTGCCACCACAAACACCACCAAAGGCACGGTTTGAGTCTCCGCTCCTTTTCCGTCCCACCCCTGTCGTGCACTCACGCCATCTTGAACATCGAAACTTAAAATAGACACATTATTTATCAGCGGGTTAGTCCAGACTCGTGCGTGTACACGGATACAGAGTTGGTCATCCAAGCATGTCCCTCAAATGTCCGCTCCTACTTTTTTAAGTCCGCAAGACTCAAAATAATAGTATATCGAATCTTCGATTAGTGAAAATATTCAAATGCTACACTAGTTCAAATGTAAATACTACAATCCAACTAAGTTTTATTTATAAAATAGTTTAAACTTGAATTCAACTCGCATACATGTTTTAGTTGTTTTCTTAAAGAGTCCATACCTGCTCAATCAAATCTTTCTTAAACTACCCATGAGTTGCCCGATGAGGAATTTGTTGATTTATTTGGACAAACTTATCGAATATGGCCAAATTTTGATGTGGAAGTTGGATAAGATACCATGTTCTCAAATTTCAGACCCCGATAGGATCTTCACCCTCATGCTCCATGCTCATGTTGAGCATGGTGACACAACATGTCATCACCTCCCACAATGTCTCTAGATCCCATATTTTTACAGGTCCTCATACAACTGCAAAACGGGCTTGAAGCACTCAAAATGCCCTATCCACATCCTTTCTAGCTCCTTTTCGTCCCTTAGCAAAGTGAGATTTTTTCTGACCGGCTGACTCAAAGATGGTCTTGACAAAGGTCGCCCACGGAGGATAGATGCTGTCAACCAGGTACTAGACATGTTGTAGTCATGCCCATTGATAGTATAGTTGCACAGAAGAGTTTGTCCTTTAATTAACCTAGCAAACAATGAAGACCGCTACACTACATTGATGTCATTGTGAGGTACAAAAGTGGCAAAGAAAGCTTGCCAAATCTAGAGGTCCTGTGATGCAACTGCTTCAAGAATGATTGTGAGCTTCTTAAGATGGCCCCGGTATTGTTGTTGCAGAGCATATGGGCAGTTCTTCCATCTGAAGTGAATGCAATGGAGTTCGAGCCAAAAAAGAAAACACACCCCCCACTCCTCCCTCGCGTCACCCTCCATGGGCGACTCGGGGGAGACCGGATCTCGTCTGCCGCCACCCTCCTCCTCTGCTTATTCCCCTTGCCGCCATCGGAGGCAGCCGCCGGCATCCCTCGCGACCACTGATGAGGGTGGCGACGAGTTTCTTGGTCACTTTCCCCTCGGGATTAGACATAGGGTTCCGAGCGGCGGCTCATATGGAGTGGGTGATGCCGTCCTGACGGTAGGTGGCATTCGTCGGAGCTGTTGGCCGCTCCCCCTTGGCTGCGTTAGTAGCAAGGCGGCGGTGGACATGGGTGTCAAGCGGTGGGTCCCCCGTGACCCCCTGCACAAGATCTAAAGACAACACAACCGACGCATGCAACCGCCTCCTCCATGTCTTGGTGGCCGGATCCGACAGCGTGGATGTGGGGTGGGGAGCTCTGGATCGGGGTAACCCCTTGGCCGGCAGCGACGGCCTCTGAAGGAAATATGCCCTAGAGGCAATAATAATTTATTATTTATTTCCTTATTTCATGATAAATGTTTATTATTCATGCTTTAATTGTATTAACCGGAAAGTTAGTACATGTGTGAATACATAAACAAAACATATTATCCCTAGTATGCCTCTACTTGACTAGCTCGTTAATCAAATATAGTTATGTTTCCTAACCATAGACATGTGTTGTCATTTGATGAACGGGATTACATCATTAGGAGATGATGTGATGTACATGACCCATCCGTTAGCTTAGAATTATGATCGTTATAGTTTCATTGCTACTACTCTCTTCATGAATTATACATGTTCCTCAGACTATGAGATTATGCAACTCCCGGATACTGGAGGAACACCTTGTATGCTATCAAACATCACAACGTAAATGGGTGATTATAAAGATGCTCTACAGGTGTCTCCGAAGGTGTTTGTTGGGCTGGCATAGATCGAGATTAGGATTTGTCACTCCATGTTTCGGAGAGGTATCTCTGGGCCCTCTCGGTAATGCTCATCACTATAAGCCTTACAAGCAATGTGACTATTGAGTTAGTTTCAGGATGAAGCATTACGGTACGAGTAAAGAGACTTGCCTGTAGCGAGATTGAACTAGGTATGATGATATCGACGATCGAATCTCGGGCAAGTAACATACCGATGACAAAGGGAACAGCATATGTTGTTATGCGGTTTGACCGATAAAGATCTTCGTAGAATATGTAGGAGCCAATATGAGCATCTAGGTTCTGCTATTGGTTATTGACTGGTGATGTGTCTCGGTCATGTCTACATAGTTCTCGAACCCGTAGGGTCCACATGCTTAACGTTCAATGACGATTTGTATTATGAGTTATGTGATTTGATGACCAAAGTTTGTTCGGAGTCCCGGATGAGATCATGGACGTGACGAGGAGTCTCGAAATGGTCGAGAAGTAAATATCGATATATTGGAAGACTATATTCGGACATCAGAAAGGTTTCGAGTGATTCGGGTATTTTTTAGAGTATCGGAGAATTACGGGAATTCACCGGGGGAAGTAATGGGCATTAATGGGACATACGGGAAATGAGAGAAGGGCCTCAAGGGGTGGCCGCCCCACCCCCCCATGGGCTGGTCCGAATTGTACTAGGAGGGGGCGGCACCCCTTCCTTCCTTCTCCCCTCTTCCTCCTTCCCTCCTTCTCCTACTTAGGAATAGGAAAGAGGAGGTGAATCCTACTTGGACTAGGAGTCCTAGTAGGATTCCCCACACCTGGCACTCCCCCGTTGGGGCGGCCACCTCTTCCCTCCCCTCCTTTATGTATGTGGCCAGGGGGCACCCCATGGACACAAGTTGATCTTTATCCGTGTGCGGTGCCCCCCTCCACAGTTTTCCACCTCGGTCATATCATCGTAGTGCTTAGGTGAATCCCTGCATTGGTAACTTCATCGTCACCATGCCATCATGCTGAAGGAACTGTCCCTCGGACTCGGCTGGATCTAGAGTTAGAGGGACGTCACCGAGCTGAATGTGTGCAGATCGCGGAGGTGTCGTACCTTCGATGCTAGGATCGGTTGGATAACGAAGAAGTTCGACTAAATCAACCACGTACAACAAAGTAGAGGACATCTAACTTGTTTTTGCAGGGCTTGCTGTGATGTGATATGGTCAAAGCATGATGTGATATAATTTGTTGTATGAGATGATCATGTTTTATAACAAAGTTATCGACACTTGGCAGGAGATCATGACGATGCTTCGATGATGGAGATCATGATCACAACATGATGATGGCCATATAATGTCACATATTTTGATTGCATGGGATGTTTATCCTTTATGCATCTTATTTTGCTTAGAACGTCGGTAGCATTATAAGATGATCCCTTACTAAATTTCAAGGCACGAGTGTTCTCCCTGAGTATGCACCATTGCTACAGTTCATCGTGCCGAGACACCACATGATGATCGGGTGTGATAAGCTCTATGTTCACATACAATGGGTGCAAGCCAGTTTTGCACACGCAGAATACTCGGGTTAAACTTGACGAGCCTAGCATATGCAGATATGGCCTCAGAACACTGGAGACCTAATGGTCGAGCGTGAATCATATAGTAGATATGATCAACATAGTGATCTTCACCATTGAAAACTACTCCGATGATCGGACATGGTTTAGTTGATATGGATCACGTGATCACTTAGATGATTAGAGGGATGTCGATCTAAGTGGGAGTTCTTAAGTAATATGATTAATTGAACTTTAATTTATCATGAACTTAGTACCTGATAGTATTTTGCATGTTTATGTTGTTGTAGATCAATGGCCCGTGCTACCATTCCTTTGAATTTTAATGCGTTCCTAGAGAAAGCTAAGTTGAAAGATGATGGCAGCAACTACACAGACTGGGTCCGTAACTTGAGGATTATCCCCATTGTTGCACAGAAGAATTACGTCCTGGAAGCACCGCTGGGTGCCAGGCCTGCTGTAGATGCTACTGATGACGTTAAGAACGTCTGGCAGAGCGAAGTTGATGACTACTTGATAGTTCAGTGTGCCATGCTTTACGGCTTAGAATCGGTACTTCAAAGACGTTTTGATAGTTGAAGTTAATATTTCAAGCAAATGCCTGAGTTGAGAGATATGAAGTCTCCAACAAGTTCTACAGCTGCAAAATGGAGGAGAATAGTTCTGTCAGTGAACACATACTCAGAATGGTTGGGTATCATAATCACTTGACTCAGCTGGGAGTTGATCTTCCAGTTCATTGTGTCATTGACAAAGTTCTTCAATCATTGCCACCAATCTATAAAGGCTTCGTGATGAACTATAATACGCAAGGGATGAACAAGACTATTCCTGGGCTCTTCGCATTGCTAAAGGATGTGGAGGTAGAAATCAAAAAGGAGCATCAAGTGTTGATGATCAACAAGACCACTAGTTTCAAGAAAAAGGGCAAAGGGAAGAAGGGGAACTTCAAAAAGAACGGCAAAAAGTTTGTTTCTCAAGAGAAGAAACCCAAGTCTGGACCTAAGCCTGAAACTGAGTGCTTCTATTGCAAAGGGACTGGTCACTGGAAGCGGAACTGCCCCAAGTATTTGGCGGATAAGAAGGATGGCAAAGTGAAAGGTATATTTTATATACATGTTATTGATGTGTACCTAACTAATGCTCGCAGTAGCGCCTGGGTATTTGATACTGTTTCTGTTGCTCATATTTACAACTCAAAATAGGGGCTACGGATTAAGCGGAGATTGGCTAAGGACGAGGTGACGATGCACGTGGGAAATGGTTCCAAAGTCGATGTGATCGCGGTCGGCACGCTACCTCTACATCTACCATCGGGATTAGTTTTAGACCTGAATAATTTTTATTTGGTGCCAGCGTTGAGCATGAACATTATATCTGGATCTTGTTTAATGCAAGACGGTTATTCATTTAAATCAAAGAATAATGGTTGTTCTATTTATATGAGTAATATCTTTTATGGTCATGCACCCCTGCTGAGTGGTCTATTTCTGTTGAATCTCGATAGTAGTGATACACATATTCATAGTGTTGAAGCCAAAAGATATAAGTTTAATAATGATAGTGAAAAAATTTATTTGTCACACTACCATTTGGGTCATATCGGTGTAAAGCGCATGAAGAAACTCCATGCTGATGGACTTTTGGAATCACTTGATTATGAATTACTTGGTGCTTGCGAACCGTGCCTTATGGGCAAGATGACTAAAACTCCGTTCTACGGAACAATGAAACGAGCTACTGACTTATTTGTAAATAATACATACTGATGTAAGTGGTCCAAGAGTATTGAAGCTCGTGGCGGGTATCGTTATTGTCTTACCTTCACAGATGATTTGAGCAGATATGGTTATATCTACTTAATGAAGCATAAGTCTGAAACATTTGAAAACTTCAAAGAATTTCAGAGTGAAGTGGAAAATAATCGTAACAAGAGAATTAAGTTTCTATGATCTGATCATGGAGGAGAATATTTAAGTTACAAGTTTGGTCTTCATTTGAAACTACATGGGATAGTTTCACAATTAACGCCACCTGGAACACCACAGCGAAATGGTGTGTCCGAACGTCGTAACCCTACTTTATTAGATATGGTGCGATCTATGATGTCTCTTACTGATTTACATCTATCGTTTTGGGGTTATGCTTTAGAGACGACTGCATTCACTTTAAATAGGGCACCATCAAAATCCGTTGAGACGACGCCGTATGAACTGTGGTTTGGCAAGAAACCAAAGTTGCCGTTTCTTAAAGTTTGGGGCTGCTATGCTTATGTGAAAAAGCTTTAACCTGATAAGCTCGAACCCAAATCAGAAAAGTGCGACTTCATAGGATACCCAAAGGAAACTCTTGGGTACACCTTCTATCACGGATCCTAAGGCAAAATCTTTGTTGCTAAGAATGGATCCTTTCTACGAAAGGAGTTTATCTCGAAAGAAGTGAGTGGGAGGAAAGTAGAACTTGATGAGGTAGTTGTACCTTACCCCTTATTGGAAAGTAGTTCATCACAAAAATTAGTTCTTGTGATTCCTACACCATTTAGTGAGGAAGCTAATGATGTTGATCATGAAGCTTCAGATCAAGTTATTACCGAACCTCGTAGGTCTTCCAGAGTAAGATCCACACCAGAGTGGTACGGTAATCCTATTCTGGAAGTCATGTTACTAGAACATGATGAACCTACGAACTATGAGGAAGCGATGATGAGCCCAGATTCCGTGAAATGGCTTGAGGCCATGAAATCTGAGATGGGATCCATGTATGAGAACAAAGTGTGGACTTTGGTGGACTTGCCCGATGATCGGCATGCCATAGAAAATAAATGGATCTTTAAGAAGAAGACCGACGTAGACGGTAAAGTTACTATTTACAAAGCTCGACTTGTTGCAAAAGGTTTTCAACAAGTTCAAGGAGTTGACTACAATGAGACTTTCTCACCCGTAGTGATGCTTAAGTCTGTCCGAATCATGTTAGCAATTGCTGCATTTCATGATTATGAAATTTGGCAAATGGATGTCAAAACTGCATTCCTTAATGGATTTCTGGAAGAAGAGTTGTATATGATGCAACCAGAAGGTTTTTTAGATCCAAAGGATGCTAACAAAGTGTGCAAGCTCCAACAATCCATTTATGTACTGGTGCAAGCCTCTCGGAGTTGGAATAAATGCTTTGATAGTGTGATCAAAGCATATGGTTTTATACAGACTTTTGGAGAAGCCTGTATTTACAAGAAAGTGAGTGGGAGCTCTGTAGCATTTCTAATCTTATATGTAGACGACATATTGTTGATTGGAAATGATATAGAATTTCTGAATAGCATAAAGGGATACCTGAATAAGAGTTTTTCTATGAAAGACCTCGGAGAAGCTGCTGACATATTGGCCATCAAGATCTATAGAGATAAATCAAGACGCTTAATTGAACTTACACAAAGAACATACCTAGATAAAGTTTTGAAGAAGTTCAAAATGGACCAGTCAAAGAAAGGGTTCTTGCCTGTATTACAAGGTGTGTAGTTGAGTCAGACTCAATGCCCGACCACTGCAGAAGATAGAGAGAAAATGAAAGTCATTCCCTATGCTTCAGCCATAGGTTCTATCATGTATGCAATGATGTGTACGAGACCTGATACACCTGATGTATGTCTTGCTATAAGCATAGCATTGAGGTACCGAAGTAATCCCGGAGTGGAGCACTGGACAGCGGTCAAGGACATTTTGAAATACCTAAAAAGGACTAAGTATATGTTTCTCGTTTACGGAGGTGAAAAAGAGCTCGTCATAAACGATTACGTCAATGCAAGCTTTAACACTGATTCGGATGACTTTAAGTCGCAAACCGGATACGTATTTTTATTGAATGGAGGAGCTGTCAGTTGGTGCAATTTCAAGCAGAGCATCGTGGCGGGATCTACGTGTGAAGTGGAGTACATTGCTGCTTTGGAAGCAGCGAATGAAGGAGTTTGGATGAAGGAGTTCATATTTGGTCTAGGTGTCATACCTAGTGCATCGGGTCCAATGAAAATCTTTTGTGACAATACTGGTGCAATTGCCTTGGCAAAGGAATCCAGATTTTACAAGAGAACCAAGCACATGAAGAGATGCTTCAATTCCATCCGTTATCAAGTGTCGGAAGGGGACATAGATATTTGCAAGATACATACGTATCTGAATGTTGCAGACCCATTGACTAAGCCTCTTCCATGAGCAAAACATGATCAGCACCAAAGCTCCATGGGTGTTAAATCATTACTTTGTAATCTAGATTATTGACTCTAGTGCAAGTGGGAGACTGAAGGAAATATGCCCTAGAGGCAATAAAAAAGTTATTGTTTATTTCCTTAATTCGTGATAAATGTTTATTATTCATGCTAGAATTGTATTAACCGGAAACTTAGTACATGTGTGAATACATAGACAAAACTGTTGGGAAACGCAGTAATTTCAAAAATTTCCTACGATCATGCAAGATCTATCTAGGTGATGCATAGCAACAAGAGGGGAGAGTGTGTCCATGTACCCTCGTAGACCAAAAGCGGAAGCATTTCAATAACGCGGTTGATGTAGTCGAACGTCTTCGTGATCCAACCGATCCAAGTATCAAACATACGGCACCTCCGTGTTCAGCACACATTCAGCTCGATGTCGTCCCTCGTACTCTTGATCCAGTTGAGGCCGAGGGTGAGTTCCGTCATCACGACGGCGTGGTGAAGGTGATGATGATGCTACCGGCGCAGGGCTTCGCCTAAGCACTACGACGATATGACCGAGGTGTGTAACTGTGGCGGGGGCACCGCACACGGCTAAGAGAAGGCTTGGTGTGCCTTTGGGGTGCCTCCTCCCCATGTATATAAAGGAGGGAGGGAGAGAGGTCGGCCCTTCTACGAGCGCGCCAAGTGTAGGGAGTCCTACTAGGACTCCCAAGTCCCAGTAGGATTCCCTTTCCATTTCGGAGTGGGGAAGATGGAAAGGAGAGAGAGGGAGAAGGAAAGGGGGCTGCGCCCCCACCCCTTGTCCGATTCGGTTTGGGCAGGGAGGAGGCACGCGCCACCTTGGCCCTTCTTCCCTCTCTCCACTAAAGCCCAATAAGGCCCATTAACTTCCCCCAGCGAATTCCCGTAACTCTCCGGTACTCCAAAAAATACCTGAATCAATCCGAACCTTTAAGATGTTCGAATATAGCCTTTCAATATATAGATATTTACATCTCGACCATTTCGAGACTCCTCGTCACGCCCGCGATCTCATCTGGGACTCCGAATAAACTTCGGTCATCAAATCACATAACTCATAATACAAATCATCATCGAACGTTAAGTGTGCGGACCCTACGGGTTTGAGAACTATGTAGACATGACCGAGACACATCTCCGCTCAATAACCAATAGCGGAACCTGGATGCTCATATTGGTTCCTACATATTCTACAAAGATCTTTATCCGTCAAACCGCATAACAACATACGTTGTTCCCTTTGTCATCGGTATGTTACTTGCCCGAGATTCGGTCGTCAGTATCATCATACCTAGTTCAATATCATTACCGGCAAGTCTCTTTACTCGTTCCGTAATACTTCATCCCGCAACTAACTCATTAGTCACAATGCTTGCAAGGCTTATAGTGATGAGTATTACCGAGAGGGCCCAGAGATACCTCTCCGAAACAAGGAGTGACAAATCCTAATCTCGATCTATGCCAACCCAACAAACACCTTCGGACACACCTGTAGAGCACCTTTATAATGACCCATTTACGTTGTGATGTTTGGTAGCGCACAAAGTGTTCCTCCGGTATTCGGGATTTGCATAATCTCATAGTCTGAGGAACATGTATAAGTCATGAAGAGAGCAGTAGAAATGAAACTGTAATGATCATAATGCTAAGCTAACGGATGGGTCATGTCCATCACATCATTCTCCTAATGATGTGATCCCGTTCATCAAATGACAACATATCTATGGTTAGGAAACAGAACCATCTTTGATTAACGAGCTAGTCAAGTAGAGGCATACTAGGGACATTATGTTTGTCTGTGTATTCACACACATGTACTAAGTTTCCGGTTAATACAATTCTAGCATGAATAAAAAACATTTATCATGAAATAAGGAAATAAATAATAACTTTATTATTGCCTCTAGGGCATATTTCCTTCAGTCTCCCACTTGCACTAGAGTCAATAATCTAGTTCACATCGCCATGTGATTTAACATCAATAGTGCACATCTGCATGTGATTAACACCCATAGTTCACATCGCCATGTGACCAACAACAAAAGGGTTTACTAGAGTCAATAATCTAGTTCACATTTCTATGTGATTAACACCCAAATATTACTAGGGTGTGATCATGTTTTGCTTATGAGAGAAGTTTAGTCAACGGGTCTGTCACATTCAGAACCATATGTATTTTTGCAAATATTCTATGTCTACAATGATCTGTATGGAGCTACTCTAGCTAATTTCTCCCACTTTCAATATGTATCCTGATTGAGACTTAGAGTCATCTGGATTGGTGTAAAAGTTTGCATCGACGTAACTTTTTTACGACAAACTCTTTATCACCCCCATCACCGAGAAACATTTCCTTAGTCCTCATTAAGGATCATTTTGACCGTTATCCAGTGATCTACTCTTAGATCACTATTTTACCCCCTTGCAAAACTCATGGCAAGGTACACAATAGGTCTGGTAAATAGCACAACATACTATGGAACCTATGACTGTGGCATAGGGAATGACTTTCATTCTCTTCCTATCTTCTGCGTGGTCGGGCTTTGGGTCTTACTCAACTTTACACCTTGTAATACAGACAAGAACTTCTTCTTTGACTGATCCATTTTGAACTCTTTCAAAAACTTGTCAAGGTATTTACTCATTGTAAAAACTTATCAAGTGTCTTGATCTATCTATAGATCTTGATGCCCAATATGTAAGAAGCTTCACCAAGGACTTTCATTGAAAAACTCTTATTCAAGTATCCCTTTATGCTATCCAGAAATTCTATATCATTTCCAATCAACAATATGTCATCCACATATAATATTAGAATTGCTATAGAGCTCCCACTCACTTTCTTGTAAATACAGACTTCACCGCAAGTCTGTATAAAACTATATGCTTTAATCAACTCATCAAAGCGTATATTCCAACTCCGAGATGCTTGCACCAATCCATAGATGGATCGCTGGAGCTTGCACACCTTGTTAGTACCTTTAGGATTGACAAAACCTTCTAGTTGCATCATATACAACTCTTCTTTAAGAAATATCTATTTAAAGAATGTAGTTTTGACACCCATTTGCCAGATTTCATAAAATATAGCAACTACTAACATGATTCGGATGGATCTAAGCATCGCTACAGTTGATAAAATCTCATTGTAGTCAACACCTTGAACTTGTCGAAAATCATTTTGCGACAAGTCGAGCTTTGTAGATAGTAACACTACTATTAGTGTCTGTCTTCCTCTTGAGATCCATTTATTCTTAATGGCTTGCCGATCATCGAACAAGTCCACCAAAGTCCACACTTTGTCCTCATACATGGATCCCATCTCAGATTTCATGGCCTCAAGCCATTTCGCGGAATCTGGGCTCATCATCACTTCCTCATAGTTCGTAGGTTCATCATGGTCTAGTAACATGACTTCCAGAATAGGATCACCGTACCACTCTGGTGTGAACCGTACTCTGAAAGACCTATGAGGTTCTGTAGTAACTTGATCTGAAGTTTCATGATCATAATCATTAGCTTCCTCACTAATTGGTGTAGGAATCACTAGAACTAATTTTTGTGATGAACTACTTTCCAATTCGAGAGAAGGTACAATTACCTCATCAAGTTCTACTTTCCTCCCACTCACTTATTTCAAGAGAAAACTCCTTCTCTAGAAAGGATCCATTCTTAGCAACGAATATATTACCTTAGGATCTATGATAGAAGGTGTACCCAATAGTTTCCTTTGGGTATCTTATGAAGACACACTTCTATGATTTGGGTTCGAGCTTATCAGGTTGAAGCTTTTTCACATAAGCATCGCAATCCCAAACTTTAAGAAATGACAAGTTTGGTTTCTTGCCAAACCACAGTTCATAAGGCGTCATCTCAACGGATTTTAATGGTGCCCTGTTTAAATTGAATGCAGTTGTCTCTAATGCATAACCCCAAAACGATAGTGGTTAATCGGTAAGAGACATCATAGATCGCACCATATCCAATAAAGTGTGGTTACGATGTTTGAACACACCATTACGCTGTCGTGTTCTAGGTGGCGTGAGCTGTGAAACTATTCCACATTGTTTTAAATGAAGGCCAAACTCGTAACTCAAATATTCTCTTCCCCGATGAGATCGTAGAAACTTTATTTTCTTGTTACGATGATTCTCCACTTCACTCTGAAATTCTTTGAACTTTATCAAACGTTTCAGACTTGTGTTTCATTAAGTAGATATACCCATATCTGCTCAAATCATCTGTGAAGGTTAGAAAATAACAATACCCGCCACGAGCATCAACACTCATTGGACCGCATACATCGATATGTATTATTTCCAATAAGTCACTAGCTCATTCCATTGTTTCGGAGAACGGAGTTTTAGTCATCTTACCCATAAGGCACGGTTCGCAAGCATAAAATGATTCATAATCAAGTGATTCCAAAAGTACATCAACATGGAGTTTCTTCATGCGCTTTACACTGATATGACCCCAACGGCAGTGCCACAAATAAGTTGCACTATCATTATCAACTTTGCATCTTTTGGCATCAATACTATGAATATGTGTATTACCACAATCGAGATTCAATAAACCATCAACATTGGATGTATGACCATAGAAGGTTTTATTCATGTAAACAGAATAGCAATTATTCTCTGTCTTAAATGAATAACTATATTGCAATTAACATGATCTAATCATATTCATGCTCAACGCAAACACCAAATAACATTTATTTAGGAACACTAATCCCAAAAGTATAGGGAGTGTGCGATCATGATCATATCAATCTTGGAACCACTTCCAACACACATCGTCACTTCATCCTCAACTAGTCTATTTATTCTGTAACTCCTGTTTCGAGTTACTAGTCTTAGCAACCGAACAAGTATCAAATACCCAGGAATTACTACGAGCACTAGTAAGGTACCCATCAATAATATGTATATCAAATATACCTTTGTTCACTTTACCATCCTTCTTATCTGCCAAATATTTGGGGTAGTTCTGCTTCCAGTGACCATTTCCTTTGCAGTAGAAGCACTCAGTTTCAGGCTTAGGTCCAGCTTTGGGCTTCTTCACGGGAGTGACAACTTGCTTGCCATTCTACTTGAAGTTCCCTTTCTTTCCCTTTACCCTTTTTGTTGAAACTAGTGATCTTGTTTAATCATCAACAATTGATGCTTTTTCTTGATTTCCACCTTCGTAGATTTTCAGCATCACGAAGAGCTCGGGAATTTCTTTTGTCATCCCTTGCATATTATAGTTCATCACGAAGTTCCAGTAACTTAGTGATGGTGACTAGAGAACTCTGTCAATCACTATCTTATCTGGAAGATTAACTCCCACTTGATTCAAGCGATGGTAGTACCTAGACATTCTGAGTATATGCTCACTAGCTGAGCAATTCTCCTCCATCTTTTAGGTGAATTACTTGTCAGAGGTATCATACCTCTCGATACGGGCATGAGTCTGAAATACCAATTTCAGATCTTGGAACATCTCATATGCTCCACGACGTTTCAAAAACGTTTTTGAAGTCCCGGTTCTAAGCCGTAAATTATGGTGCACTAAACTATCAAGTAGTCATCACATTGAGCTAGCCAAACGTTCATAACGTCTGCATCTGCTCCTGCAATAGGTCTGTCACCTAGTGGTGCATCAAGGACATAATTCTTCTGTGCAACAATGATGATAAACCATAGATCACGGACCTAGTCCGCATCATTGCTACTATCATCTTTTAACTTAGTTTTTCTCTAGGAACATATAAAAACATAGGGAAGCTATAACGCGACCTATTGATCTACAACATAATTTGCAAAATACTATTAGGACTAAGTTCATGATAAATTAAAGTTCAATTAATCATATTACTTAAGAACTCCCACTTAGATAGACATCACTCTAATCATCTAAGTGATCACGTGATCCAAATCAACTAAACCATGTCCGATCATCACATGAGATGGAGTTGTTTTCAATGGTGAACATCACTATGTTGATCATATCTACTATATGATTCACATTCGACCTTTCGGTCTCAGTGTTCCGAGGCCATATCTGCATATGCTAGGCTCGTCAAGTTTAACCTGAGTATTCTACATGTGCAAAACTGGCTTGCACCCGCTGTATGTGAACGTAGAGCCTATCACACCCGATCATCATGTGGTGTCTCAACACGAAGAACTGTCGCAACGGTACATACTCAGGGAGAACACTTATACCTTAAAATTTAGTAAGGGATCATCTTATAATGCTACCGCCGTACTAAGCAAAACAAGATGCATAAAAGATAAACATCACATGCAATCAAAATATGTGACACGATATGGTCATCATCATCTTGTGCTCATGATCTCCATCACCGAAGCATCATCATGATCTCCATCGTCACCGGCGCGACACCTTGATCTCCATCGTAGCATCGTTGTCGTCTCGCCAACTATTGTTACTACGACTATCGCTACCGCTTAGTGATAAAGTAAAACAATTACATGGCGATTGCATTGCATACAATAAAGCGACAACTATATGGCTCCTGCCAGTTGCCAATAACTTTGTTACAAAACATGATCATCTCATACAAAAATTTATATCACATCATGTCTTGACCATATCACATCACAGAAAGCCCTGCGAAAACAAGTTAGACGTCCTCTACTTTGTTATTGCAAGTTTTACGTGGCTGCTACGGGCTTCTAGCAAGAACTACCTACGCATCAAAACCACAACAATTTTTCGTCAAGTGTCCTGTTTTAACCTTCAACAAGGACCAGGCATAGCCACACTTGGTTCAAGTAAAGTTGGAGAAACAAACACTAACCAGCCACCTGTGTGCGAAGCACGTCGGTAGAACCAGTCTCGCGTAAGCGTACACGTAATGTTGGTCTGAGCCACTTCATCCAACAATACTGCCGAATCAAAGTATGACATGCTACTAAGCAGTATGACTATTATCGCCCACAACTCTTTGTGTTCTACTCGTGCATATAACATATACGCATAGACCTGCCTCGGATGCCACTATTGGGAAACGCAGTAATTTCAAAAATTTCCTACGATCACGCAAGATCTATCTAGGTGATGCATAGCAATGAGAGGGGAGAGTGTGAACATGTACCCTCATAGACCAAAAGTAGAATTCTTTCAACAACGCGGTTGATGTAATCGAACGTCTTCGTAATCCAACCGATTCAAGTACTGAACGTACGGCACCTCTGCGTTCAACACATGTTCAGCTCGATGACGTCCCTCATACTCTTGATCCAGTTGAAGCTGAGGGTGAGTTTCGTCAACATGACGGCGTGGTGACAGTGATGATGATGCTACCGACGCAGGTCTTCGCCTAAGCACTACGATGATATGACCGAGGTGTGTAACTATGGACGGGGACACCGCACACGGCTAAGAGAAGGCTTGATGTGCTTTTGGGGTGCCCCCTCCCCACATATGTAAAGGAGGGAGGGAGAGAGACCGGCCCTCCTAGGGGCGCGCCAAGTGTAGGGAGTCCTACTATGACTCAGAAGTCCTAGTAGGATTCCCTTTCCTTTTCGGAGTGGGGAAGAAGGAAAGGAGGGAGAGGGAGAAGGAAAGGGGGGCTGCGCCCCCACCCCTTGTCCAATTCGGTTTGGGCAGGGGGAGGCATGCGCCACCTTGGCCGTCCTTCCCTCTCTCCACTAAATCCCAATAAGGCCCATTAACTTCCCCCGGCGAATGCTCGTAACTCTCCGGTACTCCAAAAAATACCCGAATCACTCGGAACCTTTCTGATGTCCGAATATAGCCTTCCAATATATCGATCTTTACATCTCGACCATTTCGAGACTCCTTGTCACGTCCGCGATCTCATTAGGGACTCCTAACAAACTTCGGTCATCAAATCAGATAACTAATAATACAAATCATTATCGAACGTTAAGCGTGCGGACCCTACAGGTTCGAGAACTGACATGACCGAGAAAAATCTCCGGTCAATAACCAATAGCGGAACCTGGATGCTCATATTGGTTCCTACATATTCTACGAAGATCTTTATCGGTCATACCGCATGACAGCATATGTTGTTCCCTTTGGCATCAGTATGTTACTTGTCCGAGAATCGATCGTCAGTATCATCATACCTAGTTCAATCTTGTTACCGGCAAGTCTCTTTACTCATTCCGTAATACTTCATCCCACAACTAACTCATTAGTTACAATGCTTGCAAGGCTTATAGTGATGAGTATTACCGAAAGGGCCAGAGATACCTCTCCGAAACACGGAGTGACAAATCCTAATCTTGATCTATGCCAACCCAACAAACACCTTCGGAGACACCTGTAGAGCACCTTTATAATCACCCATTTATGTTGTGATGTTTGGTAGCACATAAAGTGTTCCTACGGTATTCGGGAGTTGCATAATCTCATAGTCTGAGGAACATGTATAAGTCATGAAGAGAGCAGTAGCAATGAAACTGTAATGATCATAATGCTAAGGTAATAGATGGGTCATGTCCATCACATCATTCTCCTTTGATGTGATCCCGTTCATCAAATGATAACGCATGTCCATGGTTAGGAAACATAACCATCTTTGATTAACGAGCTAGTCAAGTAGAGGCATACTAGAGACACTATGTTTGTCTATGTATTCACACACATGTACTAAGTTTCCGGTTAATACAATTCTAGCATGAATAATAAACATTTATCATGAAATAAGGAAATAAATAATAACTTTATTATTGCCTCTAGGGCATATTTCCTTCAAAAACATATAGTCCCTAGTATGCCTCTACTTGACTAGCTCATTAATCAAAGATGGTTATGTTTCCTAAACAATAGATATGTGTTTTCATTTGATGAACGGGATCACATCATTAGGAGAATGATGTGATGGACATGACCCATCCATTAGCTTAGCTTTATGATCGTGTCAGTTTCATTGCTACTGCTTTCTTCATGACTTATACAAGTTACTCAGACTATGAGATTATGCAACTCCCGAATACCAGAGGAACACTTTATGTGCTACCAAATGTCACAACGTAAATGGGTGATTATAAAGGTGCTATACAGGTGTCTCTAAAGGTGTTTGTTGGGTTGGCATAGATCGAGATTAGGATTTGTCACTCTGTGTTTCAGACAGGTATCTCTGGGCCCTCTCGGTAATACTCATCACTATAAGCCTTGCAAGCATTGTGACTAATGAGTTAGTTGCAGAATGAAGTATTACGAAATGAGTAAAGAGACTTGCCGGTAATGAGATTGAACTAGGTATGATGATACCAACGATCAAATCTCGGGCAAGTAACATACCGATGACAAAGGGAACAACGTATGTTGTTATGCGGTTTGACCGATAAAGATCTTCGTAGAATATGTAGGAACCAATATGAGCATCCAGGTTCTGCTATTGGTTATTGACCGAAGACGTGTCTCGGTCATGTCTACATAGTTCTTGAACCCGTAGGGTCCGCATGCTTAACGTTCGATGATGATTGGTATTATGAGTTTATGTGTTTTGATGTACCGAAGATTGTTCGGAGTCCCGGATGTGATCACGGACATGATGAGGAGTCTCGAAATGGTTGAGATGTAAAGATAGATATATTGGACGACTATATTCAAACACCGGAAGTGTTCCGGATAAGTTTCGGATAAAACCGGAGTACCGGGTGTTGGGGATATAACTACTGAGTATAAACCGCCCAGGAGGGGCTGGGTTAGGCTCACAAGGAATCATCTGTATTGAAGCCCATGAAGACAAGGAGTATGGCGCTTTACTACAGATACTAAAGGGCCCAGACCCCAAGGGCGGATTAGGGCCCATAGACATAAACCGCCATGAGATATGTAACTTGTATTGTAAGATAGGGAAAGGTAGAAACCGAGCCGGACACATGTATGAGCCGGCGTCAGGATTCTGTAAACCGCCGGGTGTCAACCTGTGTATATAAAGGGACAACCAGGCGGCGGTTCAGGGACAAGAAACAACAACTCGAGAACTAGGCAAAGTGGATTCGCTCCCTGGTTATCGAGACCCCATCAATTCCACCACAACTGGATCGTAGGCTTTTACCTTCACCGCAAGGGGCCGAACCAGTATAAACTCCCCGTGTCCTTTGTCCGGATTAACCCCTCTAAGCTAACCTAGTCACGATGGCTCCACGACTAAGTCCTCACACTAGGACATCTGACGTGACAATTCCACGACAGTTGGCGCCCACCGTGGGGCTATCGCACGACGGTTTCAAGTTCTTGGAGGGCAAGTTCGAAGGGCTCAAGGGATATGCAGTGGGACGGATGACCAAGAGTCGTCGCAGCAAGCTCTACATCGACGACGCAGGCTAGGGCCCCGACGCCAGCTCAATCGAGCACGGGTATCGGGTCCCCTTTGGAGGAATTCACGTCTTCATCGGCAAGATTGGCGAACCAGGCCCTCAGCCGGACATCTGCACCGACCTCGTCGAGATGGCTCAGCGTGCAAGCCCCGCCCGGGTTCGGCCCGCCATGAAGCGTGCGTTCATGGGATTCATCCACGATAGAATTTGAACCGGTATCCGGTGGTGAGACAGCCGTCTATTCCAATGGCGAGTCATCCACCAGGGAGACCGAGTCATTGTACCAACTACAGGATGGCCGATTCGGGGGTTGTTCCGATGGCAACAGTATTCCGGACCCCTTCGAACCGCTAAATCGGGTTGCGATCTTCATGGCCGGAATGCAGTCCGCACCACACTCTTCAGCTACAGCAGCAATGATTTCCGGATCGGCGGCCGGGGCAAGAGGCCCCGTGCGCCCACCGGTTCAAGTCTTGTCCGGTTTACTGGGCGCCCTGGAGATGTTGTTGACCGCAGAGGTTAATCCGGATAGTCGGGATGAGCATAATGCAGAGGTCAGGAAATTGCGAGATCGAATAGCACAGTCTATGGAGGATATGGCTGCGGAGGAAACCAGGATGGATGAGGAGCAGGCTGCTTTGGATGCTCAGGCGCAGCGGATTCAAGCAGAAAATTACTGGCACATGTTGGATCAGAATGCTTCAAACGACATGATGAGGAGAAGGCACCAATCTCGTTTACCGGTGGTTTATGAGGCAAGGAATCTCTTCAACACGCCAGGAGCAGGAACTAGTAATCCGGCAGTAGTAAACCGGGTTTAAGCTCCTGGGACAGGAGTGCCGAATCAGCCACGGGCAGCAGACCCGCCTCGACCAAATCATGACCCGCCTCAGCATGTGTCCACACCGCCGGGTCACTACCCAACCCCATTGGATAACATGATCGCTGCAGTGTCATGATTGGCAGCTATTCCGATGGACGGCGACTCCCCGGCGGCGGTTGAGACACGACGGTCTAGGGATCTTCTTCAAACGGCTATGGTTCAGCAGCAAGCTTATTCATACAGTCGAGACAGGATTCATTCAACCCCATGCCCGAGCCGGAGTTACAGCATGCGCGTTGAGGAACCGGCTGTATCAAGCAGCGAGCGGAACTGTAATGCCCCTCAAAGGCCTAATCCGGCGAGTGGTGGTGCAAATGCTCAGGACGTGGTGAACAACGGCAGAGCGCGTCGAGGAGCCGAATTAGCAGCACAACACACGGACCATCAGTTCACTCTAGTTCGTCCGACGACTTCGGTGGAACGAGGTGCTACTTTCAGCTCTTGGGGGGTGCCATGTCTAATTCCGGATCTACGTAATGTGCGGTTACCCAAGGATTTCAAAGGTCCGCGGAAAGTACCCAATTACACTGTTGATTTACCCCCGAGTCATGGAATGAACTTTATGAGATGGCAATGGAGATGCTGGATGTAGATGAAGCGGCATGTGCTAAGTACTTCACCATGATGTTGGATGGAACAACTCGCACTTGGCTGAAAAGTTTGCCAGCTAACTCCATTAGGTCATGGGACGAGTTAAAGGCCCGGTTCATAACAAATTTCAAAGACACATGCAAGCAACCCATGTCAATTGTGGATCTGGCCGCTTGTGTTCAAGAAGAGAATGAATCGACCACACATTGGATGCGCTGGGTTTTGGAGATTTTGCATTCATCGGACCGCATCAATGCCAATTCAGCAGTTATAACATTGGAGGGCAATTGCAAGTAAACCTCTGAAGTTGAAATTGGGACGACTCAAGCATCACTGCAATGACATGGGAACACTTATGGCGGCTCTGGTTAAGTATGTTGACTCTGATAGTACCAAGGATCCCGAGTCTGACGAGGAAAAGCTGGGGAAGGGAAAGAAGAGCGGCAACACCAAGGGGCAGGAGCATAATCCGGCTGGCCACGGGAACAATGGTAAGCCTAAAGTAGAGAACAGTTTGGATTTTGTGGCTAACACCAACATGCAGGGTAATGCTCAGCGTCATAAGGGTAAACCGCCCCAGCGAGGTGGAGGTATGAATCTGGAGCGCCTGTTGAACCAGCCTTGCCCAAAGTACGGGACGCAAGAGAAGCCAGCTACGCACCTCTGGAAGGATTGCTTCATTGCGCGGGAGTTCAAAAACTCCGATATTTTCTGATATGATCAGGGTCCATCTGGCGGTTCAGGTCCCGGGTCTCAGGGGCCGGGTTACGGCGGAGGCGGTTCAAGCTCAGGATTCCAAGGTAATCCGGGCAATCAGAACAACCAGGGTGGTTACAACCAGCAGAATAATCAGGGAAATCAGCAACAGTCGGGTTATCAGAGTCACCCGAAGCTGTTGAATAGTGGGCAGTATCATGTCTTCACCACTAGCTTGTGCAAGTGCGATCAGAAGCTTCACAAAAGGGCAGTTAACTCTGTTGAACCGGTGGTGCCCCGTGACTTACGCTGGTCTAAGCAACCCATTGTGTGGAACAGAGAGGATCATCTGCCCCGGGTTGATAATTCGGGTCATCTGGCTTTGGTGGTGGCACCTCAATTTGGGGGTTATAAGTTCACCAAGGTGCTCATGGATGGAGGGAGCAGTATCAACATCATGTATTATGAAACCTTCCGTTGCATGGGACTGACAGATAAGAATCTTAAACCGTCAAACACTGTTTTTCATGGTGTGGTACCAGGTAAATCGGCGTACCCGGTTGGTAAGATAGTTCTGGAAGTTGTGTTTGGAGATGATCGTGATTCCAGGTCAGAAACCTTAACCTTTGAGGTGGTGAAAATCCAGAGCCCATATCACGCCCTATTTGGACGGCCGGCTTATGCAAGGTTCATGGCAAGGCCCTATTATGTCTATCTACAACTCAAAATGCCGGGTCATAAAGGGACCATTATGGTACATGGGAGTTGTAAGATCGCTTTGGATTGCGAAGAGGGTGATGCGGCTTATGCTAAGTCGGTTTGCGCGGCAGAGGAGTTGAAGTTCTACAAGGACAATGTTGATCTGGCGGATATGACTTCTCTAAAGAAGCCCACCACAGAGCATGACCCAACCCTGAAGTTTAAACCGGCTGATGAGACTAAGCTGGTTGATTTTGTTCCTGGTGATTCATCCAAATAGTTTAGTATCAGCACTAACCTGGATCCGAAATAGGAAAGCACGCTCGTCGAGTTCATCCGTGAGAATCGGGACATCTTTGCATGGAAACCTTCTGACATGCCAGGTGTGTCGAGGGAACTCGCTGAGCACAATCTCAATATTGATCCCAAGTTTAAACCAATCAAGCAGTTTCTTCGCTGCTTCAATGAAGAAAGGCGCAAGGCTATTGGTGAGGAGGTAGCCCGACTTTTGGCGGCTGGGTTTATCATTGAGGTTTTTCATCCGGAGTGGCTGGCTAATCCGGTACTGGTGCTTAAGAAGAATGGCACTTGGCGCATGTGTGTGGATTACACGGACTTGAACAAGGCTTGTCCGACTGATCCTTTTGCTCTCCCTCGTATTGATCAGATCATTGATGCTACGGCGGGTTGTGAGCGTTTGAGTTTCTTGGATGCTTATTCTGGTTATCATCAGATCAAGATGGCAGTTAAGGACCAGGAGAAAACAGCTTTTATAACTCCCTTTCGAGCCTTCTGCTATGTGTCTATGCCTTTTGGGCTCAAGAGTGCTCAGGCGACTTATCAGCGATGTGTGTAGAATTGTCTTCATAATCAGATTGGGTGCAATGTTCATGCTTATGTGGATGATATTGTGGTGAAGTCCAGGAAGAAGGAGACATTGATAGATGACTTGAAGGAAACCTTTGACAATCTTCGAGTTTATAAGATGATGCTTAATCCGGCCAAGTGCGTCTTCGGTGTTCCGACAGGCAAACTCTTGGGTTTTGTGGTGTCTAACAGGGGCATTGAGGCTAATCCGGAAAAGATCAAGGCTATTGCGTCTCTGGCTAAACCGGCATCTATCAACGATGTTCAACATCTGGCGGGTCGTATTACAGATCTGAGCAGGTTTATCAGTCGGCTGGGATAGAAGGTGATCCTTCTATATCAGATGATGAAGAAGACAAACAATTTTGTCTGGAGTGATGCTGCTAATGCAGCATTTGAGGATTTGAAGAAGCAGTTAGCCGAGCCACATGCCCTTGCTGCTCCGGTCGATAATGAGCCGCTGTTGTTATATGTGGCTGCCAATGCCCGGGCTGTCAGCATGGCCATTGTAGTAGAGCGCAAGGAGGCTGGGAAAGAATATCCGGTTCAACGGCTGATTTATTATATCAGTGAAGTGCTCATTGAGTCGAAGGAGAGATATCCACATTGGCAGAAGCTTGTGTATGGGGTCTTCATGGCGAGTCGGAAGCTTAAGCAATACTTTCAGGGCCATCCCATCACGGTGGTCAGTTCTGCTCCTTTGGGAGATATCATCCAAAACAGGGAGGCAACTGGCCGGGTTGCTAAATGGGCTATTGAGCTTGGACCGCATGGGTTGAAATATATGCCTCGGGCAGCTGTCAAGTCCCAGGCACTCATGGACTTCATCAATGACTGGACAGAGTTGAAGGCACCGGAAGACAAACTGTATAACACGTACTAGACTATTCACTTCGACGGGTCCAGGCAATTGGAGGGCTCGGGGGCTGGAGTTGTCCTCACTTCCCCTCGAGGTGATAAAATTTGTTATGTTCTCCATTTAATGTTTCCCTGTACTAACAATGCAGCTGAGTACGAGGCTTTGCTCCACGGTCTCCGGGTGGCTAAGGAAATGAACTTAAGCCGACTACGATGCTTTGGGGACTCTGATCTGGTGGCTCAGCAAGTCTCTGGTACTTGGGATTCTAAGGATCCACTCATGGCGGCTTATCGATGAGAGGTGGATATTGTTGCTGGTCACTTCAAGGGTTACCAGGTTGAGCACATTGATCGGCGCAAGAATGAAGCGGCAGACGCTTTAAGTCGGCTGGGGTCTCAGCGTAAAATGGTGCCGCCCAATACCTTTCTGGATGTTTTGCATAATCCATCGGTCAAGTGACCCACAGAGGAGGACCTGGCTATTCCTGATCCGGAGGCTCAGTTGGTGGCGGCTCTTCATATTATTCCGGATTGGACGGTTCCATATTTGGCGTATATGAACCGGGGCGAGTTACCAGAGGATGAGGTCTTGGCCAGACAGATAATCCGATGGTCCAAGTCCATGACTATTCACAATGGCAAATTACATCACTGCAGTGTCTCGGGGGCATTTCAGCATTGTGTTTCCCCTAAAGAAGGACGTGAGATTTTGCGTGAGATCCACGAAGGCGACTGTGGTCACCAGACCGGTTCAAAATCTTTGGTGGCTAAAGCTTTTCGTCATGGTTTCTATTGGCTGACGGCTCATGCTGATGCTGAGGACTTGGTGAAAAGGTGCGACGGTTGTCAGAAATTTTCACGCCGAGCTCATGTTCCGGCTCAAGAGCTAAGGATGATTCCAATCACTTGGTCATTTGCAACTTGGGGGCTTGATATGGTAGGGCCTTTTAAGCGATCTGAAGATAAGAAGACTCGCCTTTTGGTGGTTGTTGATAAGTTCACTAAATGGGTTGAGGCAGAGCCAGTTAGCAAGTGTGATGCGGCCACGGCGGTTCAATTCATGAAGAAAGTGATCTTCCGCTTCGGTTTTCCACACAGCATCATAACAGATAATGGCACAAACCTCTCCAAAGGCGCTATGGAGGACTTTTGTCAACGAGAGCACATCCGGCTTGATGTGTCATCAGTGGCTCACCCCCAGTCCAATGGTAAAGCTGAGAGAGCCAATCAGGAAATCTTGAAGGGTATCAAGCCCCGGCTTATGGTTCCTTTGAAGAGGACGTCGGGTTGTTGGGTGGAAGAGTTACCTTCTGTGTTGTGGAGCATTAACACCACCCCCAATTGATCTACGGGTTATACGCCTTTCTTCATGGTTTATGGGGCAGAGGCGGTTTTTCCCAATGATATTCGCCATCACTCGCCCCAGGTGGCAGCTTATGTTGAAGCGGACAACGAGCAAGCACGCCAAGAAGCGCTGGACCTGTTACACGAAAACTGGGACATGGCGGCGGCTCGTTCGGCGATTTATTAGCAATACCTATGGCGTTATCACAGCCGCCGGGTTAAGACCAGAACTTTTCAAGAAGGCGACTTAGTGCTCCGGCTCATCCAGGATCGGACTGATATGCACAAGTTATCCCCACCTTGGGAAGGGCCCTTTGTGGTCAGCAAGAATTTAAACAACGGGTCATACTACCTTATCGACGTTCGAGAGCACAAAGACTAACGAAAATCGGAGGAAGAGACCCGTCGGCCGTGGAATATTTCTCATCTTCGGTCTTACTACACCTGAGCCATAGGCTCCTATTATGTACATATTTTGACAATGTATATGTTATGATCAATATAATAAACCGGCATCCTTGCTAGAAGCGGGGCCTCTGCCGTTCTTCAAAAATTTCTTGGTTACATGGGGGTTTCTGCTTATAAAGCAGAGTCCTGCTTGTCCATTAAACCGGGTTATAAATCCACAACAAAGCTTGGGAGCTTCACACCCAAGGGGCCAAAGAGAGTTTGTTGCCAATCACAACTCAAACATAGGCACCCACTAAGCACAGCTCAAAATGTTACTTGGGGGCTCTTTGTGCAAAGCAACAAAGAGTTTTAAAGGACCCTTGTAATAGGCTATCAAGCCAGGCTTGGAAGCCACGTGTATTCACCTAAAACCCCGGGTTAACCTGCCTTCATCAAGTAAGTCACTCCGCCCAGGTAATCCTGGTATGACCCGCCGAACGTTTGACAAGTCAATCTTATACAGACCCTGAACTTGTCAAAGTTAAAACGACGATTGGTTAATGTGAGGTCCATCTTAAAAGGCTTTGTAAAATGGTTTAACTCGGTGGCCTGGCAGCCCATGAAAAGCCTCGGATTTGGGCCTGGCAGCCCTTGAAAAGCCTCGACTACAAGTTTTCATTTGCTTTTATTTGTCAAAGTCTTTTATCCTTTGATAAAGTTTTATGATAAACCGGCGTCTATTGACTCGGCCCGACTATAAATCGTCAATCTAACCCGGTGTTTGTTAACCCGGCTTGGCTTTCAACTATAAGTTGTTAGTACACAACCAATTATAAACCGGTGTTTTTTAACCCGGCCTGGATTTGACTATAAGTCGCCAGGATGATCATCCGGCATTTATTATAACTCGACATGGTTTCATTATAAACCAGCAAAGCATCGTGGGAGTTATCATACTCAAGATTTGTGTCATCACCCTTCCTACAAGAAGTTGGTACAACCAATAATGTGATTCAATATCATAGGTATGATATATTTCACATTTTATTATCCTTGTAGCCTTGGTTATAAACCATGGCTTATAATTTGGCGTTATGACCCGTCCGGCGGTAAGCCGCCTGGACAATTTTTTCAGTCTGTTATATGCAAAAACAGGATTGTATACAGTTGTTAAGGCACATAAGCAGACACAGCAACAATCATGACGGATTAAACAGTGTTATGCAATAGTGCACGATGGCAACAGATTAAAGAAGTGTTTCAACTAGCCTATTACAAGGCGCTTTGATGCCCAAAAGAATAATTGTTTCTCATGAAGATGACAGTGTGCAGAACATAAACCGTCCACCGGATCATGATTCTTCCGCATGCTGATTTGAAGATTGTGGATCGTCTTGCGCTGGTTCACCCTCCTCCTCTCCACCTAGTGGCTGGAAGTCAATGGTTGCCCAGTCAATCCCAGTTAAGGCTCGGAAGACAGCTTCATCACTTATATGGGTGGACGGTTCAACATCAGGGGCATAAGTATGCTTACGGATTGGCGGGATAAGATTTTGCACTTCATAAATAGATGCATCAATATGTTTGTTGTCTGCATCATAAATCGACCAGTGGAAAGACAAATCAGTCTCTTCAGCCAGTTTGCTTGCAAGTGGACGCATTTCCTTCGTCAAAGGCCTGAGGGCATCATTATCAAAGTCTGAACCATCTTCTTTTTGGCTGGGATAGCCGTTTCCAATGTCCTACGGATCAAGATCAGATATCCAGGCTTTGGCCCGGGTTAATGCAGACAGAGCACCGGCTCTCGCAGCTAATCTCTTTACTTCCTCGAGCTGGGCAGGTGTCATGGATAACTTTGCCAATGTTTCCTTGATCAAAGTTGGGGGCGGATTATTATATGAGGTTGTGTGGATGACCCGTTGAGCGCCGGTATATAACTGTTCTATCAATGTATAGGCAGCTTTCAGTTTCTTGCGCATATCCGAGCCAAGATGAGCAATGCGACTACCTGCAATGATTGAAATATTGTTATTAAACCGACAGTTTCAAGAATGTTCGAGTACAGCT
The DNA here is from genome assembly GCF_018294505.1 of Triticum aestivum. Lineage (NCBI taxonomy): Eukaryota > Viridiplantae > Streptophyta > Magnoliopsida > Poales > Poaceae > Triticum > Triticum aestivum. The sequence goes on along the minus strand of NC_057804.1, from coordinate 523,265,053 downwards.
CATGAAGAGGGTATGTACCAAAGACAGTAGAGGTCATAACGTCGATTTGTCGCTTCAGGCTCGTCAGTTCTTCGGTCACCGGTTTAAGGGCTATTTCGGCATCTTCTGCCCGCTTTATCAGAGTTGTCCTTTTAGCGTCCCATTTGGCCCGTTCGCTTTGAAAAATATCTTTCAATTGTTCCATGGCGGATAAAGCGCTGGTCAACTCTTCCTTCGCTTTGGAGGTTTCTGCTTGCTGGGACTTAATATTTTCTTGAAGGTCAGCAATTTGAGTTTCCTTCTTGTTCAGATCATCCTGCAAAAGACAATTAATAAGTTGGTAGTGCATCTTTGAAGTCCCAAGCACATAACAAGTTATACACTTGGCACTTGGGGGCTAATGCCTATCGTTTCTCATCAACAGTATGGTAAAGTCCCAAGGCTCAATACAAGTATTAATCTTGGCACTTGGGGGCTAATGCTTAATTGCTCAACAACACAGTTGTGAAGATTTTCTTCAGATGATAAACCAAATTTTAAATGGATTCAACAAGAAGGGTAAGCCTTACAACAGAAGTCCCGGTTCATCTTGAAGAGATAAACCGGCCCTTGGGGGCTACACAAGTGAAGTTGAATTCTTATTACAGGAAGTCCCGGTTCATCTTGAAGAGATAAAGCGGCCCTTGGGGGCTACACAAGTGAAGTTGAATTCTTATTATATGGAAGTCCCAGTTCATCTTGAAGAGATAAAACCGGCCCTTGGGGGCTACTGGAGTTGATATTATCAATAAAGCAGAAACAACGAAAATTTATGAAAAGTTTGAACAGGAATTACCTCATAGCGTTTCTTCATCAGGTTTACTAAACCGGCTTCATAGTCGCGGCTTGTGTACAGGCAGTTTAAATATCCAAAATGCAGATCTGAGGCATTGAGGTGAGCATAGCTTGACAAGTCTATTTTCCACTTGCCCTTGTCTATAGCAGAAAATTCTTCCTTGACACTATGCTTTGATAAAGCGACAGGGTTGCCAGGAGCAGTATGACCAAAGCCGGTAATCACAACATCATCTGTGGTGCTATCAACAGTTTTTGCTGGGCTTGGCGGTTTAGTAGATGTTCTTGCTGGGCTTGGTAGATCGGCAGATGGGTTTGGTGGATCAGCGAGCTGGTTTGTCGCATTTATCTCACCCGGTTCAGCAAAAGTGTCCTGAACTTGAGGTGCCGGATCATCCAGGATAGTATCAACATTCGGATCATGAGCCTCTAAGGTCTTCTCCGGTTCAGTGGCCTGATTATCATCAGTTGGTTTACTTAGCTTATCTTTCTTGCTAAGTCTGGCTTTGGCACTAAAGAAAACAGACGCCGAAGTCAGTACAATAAACCAGTAAAAGGCATAAAAAGTTAAATATAATATGCTTACCCAGGAACGGTCTTGAGGGGAGGCATTTTTGTGGCTGATGACTCGCCAGAAAATGAATTGGAGGTTCCCTGATAATTTGAATTAGACGGATTAAGAGGATATTGGAAGTAACTCGCCTTGGGATAAAGAGCATTAGAAGTACAAGAGACCTCGTGACGGCGTTTTCGAGCCGGAGTGTCTGGTAAACCAGAGGAGGTAACTACTTGGCCGCTATGCCGGGTTGTGCGGCGAGCATCATGCTGCTGTGTCTTCAAAAGAAAGTGCGGATCCGAATAAGCTAGAAGGTGTGAAAAAATACTTTTCGGACTGCTTGACGGATTTTTGGTGTTGGCAGAGGATTTGAATAGGAAGAAAAGGTAATTACCTCTACATCGTCAGCACGGCTGGCTTCCGCATCATCCTGATAATGATCATTGTCAATAAGGTGCATGAAAAATAAACCAAGGGAATCAAGTTCTACCTCTGACTCTGAATCATCAAGATCTTCATTATTGGCCGGCCCAGGGGATTCGGAAGTTCTCTTCTTCGCAGGTTTCTTTGTAACCTTGGTCTTCTGGCGAGGCACTTTCTTCGGTTTATCTTGTGATTTCCTCTTCCAGAACGGATCACCGCCCTGCGCATATGAACACCAAGTTATAAAGGAATGTTTAAGAAGGGATGGATTAAGGAAAAAATAAAGGCAATTCTTACAGATGGCGGTTTATTACAAGCACAGAAGGGACTAAGCCCTACTCTGCTACATGCCATCACCGGTTCATCAAGCATTTTCTTCACGGCTTCAGTGACTTCATCATCAGAGAGCTGGATGTCAGTATGACGCTAAGGGTCTTTTGGATCCCCTGTGTATTCACACATTAAACCGGGGCACCGGCTTAAAGGCAGAACGCTCCAAGAAACCTAGCATCGAACAAAATCAATGCCTGTCGGACCATTTGCAACAAAAGCTCTGAGTTTTGATAGCTAAGGGACATATTTTGATCGTTCCTTGGCAGTTAATCATTGAGCAAGCGGATGAGTTTTTGTAAGCCGGTATGCATGATAACCCGGCAGAGGATTTTCTTCATCTGGAGTTGTATTGCAACAGTAAAACCAAGTCTGATTCCAGTCTTTGGGGTGGCTATGATGTTTGGCATGAGGAAAGTCAACATCCTTCCTCTTCTGGATTGAAACGCCGCGAAGTTCAGTGTTAGGCCCGTCCGTAAATTCAGTATGGCGGTTTAAGTGGAAGAGGTCCCGGAACAGCTCCATAGTGGGTTCCTCTTGCAGATAGACTTCACAAAAAACTTGAAAATTGCAAATATTGGACATGGAGTTCGGTCCAATATCTTGAGGGAGGATCTAGAAACTAGCAAGCACATCACGGAAGAATTTTGATCCGGGAGGACTGAACCCTCGGTTTAAATGATCAGTAAACACAATCACTTCTCCATTCTGGGGTTCAGGAGGATTTTCTTGACCGGGGACCCTCCAGTGGATGGTTTCTTGACTCACCAAGGCACCAGTTAACACGTACCCAGTCAGTTGCTCTTCAGTAACCTGGGAAGGGACCCAATTGCAAGCATAGAACTGTTTGGCCATTTTGTTGACAAGCTGGAAAAGAGGATCAAAAGCCGATTCATGATTTATGATTGATATGCGTAAACCAGCATCAGGCCAGGGGAAGGAGATATCGAAACATATAAGCATGATAAACCGGATTCTGATATGGAGGATGAGTTGGCAGTTTAAGAGAGGGCTAATGGTACCTGGCGGGTTATCATTTTCTAAAGGTTAAACCACCTACAATGATGTGGAAGTTACAGATCTGAAAAAAATTCTTAAGTATTGCATAAACAGGTTTCACAGGTTGGTATTATGATTTTGGATCTATCATAGTTCCAAAAAGGAGATAATTCCAAAGCCCTAAAAAGTGGCAGCGGAACAGCTAAAAACCAGATGGGATCTGTCTATAGAAGAAAGGATGCTATGATGAGGAAAATGGATTATAGCTACGGCCGTGCAGGGAGAATATCAAGTTTTGTCAAGTTCTAAATGTGGCAGCAAGGGACAAGTGAGGAACACGGATGAACGGCAATGAACATCGAAGAGCACTGAAACCCTACTAGTAGATCTAGGGAAGAGGGAAAGAGAACTTACAGAGGTTGAAGGAGTAGCAAAGAGGCACCGCGTTTTTTTGATCTGGTCAAGTTGATGTAGCGGCCGTTGTTGGAGCAGAGACGAAGATCGACGGCGGCGGCTGTGCTCAAGCTCTGAGGCGATGCGAGGTGGAAGAAAGACGAAGAGGCAAGGGGAACAAGAAAAGGACCCTCAGCACTATTTATAAGGCGAAGGGATAAGTGACAGGCGCGGGAATCGAGGAACCCAAAAATGGATGTGATACAGCTGTCGCCTCGGTCTTCGGAGGTCCATTAATAAAAAGGAAGTACTTACAGGTTTTTTATAAGCAGATGACATCATGGCAATTTATTACAAGTTCGGAAGATGACGTCACAGCGATTTGAAGGTTCACGTAAAGATGATATCATGGCAGTTTACAAGATTAACATGAAGATGTCCAAAATGGATTTTTTTTCTAAGTTGAAGATTGACGTGAACAAGTTCAAATCAATCTGGGGCCTAATGTTGGGGATATAACTACTGAGTATAAACCGCCCAGGAGGGGCCGGGTTAGGCTCACAAGGAATCATCCGTATTGAAGCCCATGAAGACAAGGAGTATGGCGCTTTACTACAGAGACTAAAGGACCCAGAGCCCAAGGGCGGATTAGGGCCCATAGACATAAACCGCCATGAGATATGTAACTTGTATTGTAAGATAGGGAAAGGTAGAAACCGAGCCGGACACATGTATGAGCCGGCGTCGGGATTCTGTAAACCGCCGGGCGTCAACCTGTGTATATAAAGAGACAACCTGGTGGCGGTTCAGGGACAAGAAACAACAACTCGAGAACTAGGCAAAGCGGATTCGCTCCCTGGTTATCGAGACCCCATCAATTCCACCACAAGTGGATCGTGGGCTTTTACCTTCACCGCAAGGGGCCGAACCAGTATAAACTCCCCGTGTCCTTTGTCCGGTTTAACCCCTCTAAGCTAACCTAGTCGCGACGGCTCCACGACTAAGTCCTCACACTAGGACATCTGACGTGACAATTCCAGTTTACCGGACCCCCCCCCCCGGAAGCTATTGGGCCTCATGGGCCTTAGAGGAGAAGAGAGAGAGAGCATCCAGGAGGTGGCGCGTGGCCCCCCTTGCCCTAGTCCAAATTGGACAAGGGGAAGGGGCGGCGGCCCCACTCTCCTTCCTTCTCTCCCCCTCCTCCTTCCCCCTTCTCCTTGTTGGAATAGGAAGGGGGCAAACCTGCTTGGAGTAGGATTGCCCGCCCCCTGGTCGGCCTCCTCCCCTGGTCGGCCTCCTCCTCCCTCCCTCCTTTATATACGGGGGCAGGGGGGCACCCTAGAACACACAAGTTGATTGTTTAGCCATGTGCGGTGCCCCCCTCCACAGATTTCCACCTCAGTCATATCGTCGTAGTGCTTAGGCGAAGCCCTGCGCCGGTAACTTCATCATCACCGTCACCATGACATAGTGCTGACGAAACTCTCCCTCGGCCTTAGCTAGATCTAGAGTTCGTGGGACGTCATCGAGCTGAACGTGTGTAGATCGCGGAGGTGCCGTAACTTTGGTGCTAGGATCGGTCGGATCGTGAAGACATACGACTACATCAACCGCGTTGTCATAATGCTTCCGCTTTCGGCCTACAAGGGTACGTCAACACTCTCCCCTCTCATTGCTATGCATCACCTAGAGATAGATCTTGCATGATCTTAGGATTTCTTTTTGAAATTACCGCGTTCCCGAACACTTCCCTCCTTCTCCTACTAGGAATAGCAAAGAGGAAGGGAATCCTACTTGGACTGGGGAGTCCTAGTAGGATTCCCCACACCTGGCGCGCCCCCCTTGGGCCAGCCACCTCTTCCGTCCCCTCCTTTATATATGTGGCTAGGGGGCACCCCATAGACACAAGTTGATCTTTAGCTGTGTGCGGTGCCCCCCTCCACAGTTTTCCACCTCGGTCATATCGTCGTAGTGCTTAGGCGAAGCCCTGCGCCGGTAACTTCATCATCACCGTCACCACGCCGTCGTGCTGACGGAACTCTCCCTCAGCCTTAGCTGGATGGGGACGTCACCAAGCTAAACATGTGCAGATCGTGGAGGTGTCGTATGTTAGGTACTTGGATCAGTTGGATCGCGAAGAAGTTCGACTACATCAACCGCGTTATTGAAACGCTTCCGCTTTCGGCCTACGAGGGTACGTGGACACACTCTCCCCTCTCGTTGCTATGCATCACCTAGATAGATCTTGCATGATTGTAGGAATTTTTTTGAAATTACTACGTTCCCCAACAGCCTCTTCGTCGGCGGCGCTCCGGGCGTCGTTCCCCTTCTTGAAGGTGACTTCGAGGTCCATCTCCCCCTCCTCCTACTTCCCCTGCGACCAGGTGAAAACCCACAACCTCGGCTTGGGCGGCGTAGACGTCATGGCGGCACCGTTACCTTCTTGAAGGCGACGTTTTGGGTGGGAAGTGTGTAGGTGGCTGCTTGCTGGGTGCGCTGGTCTCTTCTTCAAGTGGCGACACTTCACCGAGGAAGTCTGGTTCTCTCCTGTGGTCATCGTGCTCTCCTCCTTGTGGTCCTCTTTGTCCGGCAGATCGACGCCCACAAGCTTGGGAAAGAGGGGATAGTGGTCCCCTCTTCGGCGACTTGGACGCACAGGTGTGAGCTGGTGGCATTGGTGAGTTCTTGCTCATCCTGGTGGCTCCTTTGCTCTCTCATTGCCTTGGATTCTTTGGGATGCTCATGTTCTATAGCTAGTCTCTTCGGCAAGTTCATTGTTTGGGTGGTAGCTTGTTTCCTCTTGGTCTTCAAGTTGTAGTCTTTTTCATTTCTGTCTGTAGAGTCTTAGCTTACCTTCATATACCGGTCGTCGTTGGGTTGCATCCCCGGTTCTTTTCTTTCTTTGATTGTACGGTTCGGTTCCGATATATTCCTGGCCAGTTGATGGCTTTGTTAATTCAAAGTCGGGCTAGGCTCGAGCCCCATCTCGGGCTTGGCTTCAGTCTTTTCTCTAAAAAGTGAATGCAATCAAGAGATCCGACGACTATCCTCTTGCTTCTGGAAGTGTCATGAGCCTTTTGTTGTCCGCAAAAAATGGTTCTCTCAAGTACCAAGGTCTAAACACTTTGACCACCACAGTAGCAAATCTGACCATTCAGTCTTCGTATGTGCTCTTAGACTTCCGGAGGTACTAGACCCACGAATCTGCGGGTGTGGCATATGCAAGCATCCGCAGTGCAACCACAAGAGAATCCAATTCTTCCTATGACATCCTTCTTGAAGACGAATTAGCATCATAGGCCTGAAAACCATTACAGAGACTGTTGGGGATATAGTTATTGGGTATGACCCACCGCGAGAGGCCGGGTTATACCTATAAGCATTCTTGAAGCCCAACGCCCAAGGTTGAAGACGGCGGCTTAGTAAGGGTGTCGGTGTCAAAACCGGCGGATCTCGGGTTGGGGGTCCCGAACTGTTCGTCTAAGGCTAATGGTAACACGAGACTGGGGACACGATGTTTACCCAGGTTCGGGCCCTCTCGATGGAGGTAATACCCTACTTCCTGCTTGATTGATCTTGATGATATGAGTATTACAAGAGTGGATCTACCACGAGATCAGAGAGGCTAAACCCTAGAAGCTAGCCTATGGTATGATTTTTGATAATAATGATGGTGATGAGTCCTATGGACTAAACCCTCAAGTTTATATAGACACCGGAGGGGGCTAGGGTTACACAGAGTCGGTTTACAGAGGAGATCTACATCCGAATCACCAAGCTTGCCTTCCACGCCAAGGAGAGTCCCATCCGGACACGGGACGAAGTCTTCTATCTTGTATCTTCATAGTCCATCAGTCCGGCCAAAGTATATAGTCTGGCTGTTCGGATACCCCCTTATCCAGGACTCCCTCAGTAGCCCCCAAACCAGGCTTCAACGACGATGAGTCCGGTGCGCAGATTGTCTTCGACATTGCAAGGCGGGTTCTTCTCCAAATCCAGTGCACCCGTCTTGGCGAATAGTGTCCGGCCTCCCTGTAAGGTTGTACTCCTCGGCTTCTGTGCTTCAATAATGGCCACCTCCACGTGTCAATTGAAGGCGAGGGGCCGGGGCATTTTTGCATTTGACACCCTAATCCCGTAGATGAACCGTCTATTTGAGGAGACGGGGATCTTCAGATCCAAATCGCACCATCTTCCCCCACGCAAGCATTCCGCAGAGCGTGCCCAAAAGAGGCCACCCCATCATGACCAGTCGCCGCAGCCCTGCTCGCCGCTCCCCCGGCTCGAAGCCAGGGGATTGGGAAAAGTGTTCCATCCCTCACATCCGCCTAATAGAGTTGCAGACCAAAGGGTTCCTCCCGCCCGCATACATGGTCCCTGTCCGATCCGGACTAGACACCTATAATGGCGGGGAGCAAGCAGAGAGATTCCCCAACCCTTCTCTGGGGGAGCGGGTATGCCTTGTCCCGTATCTTCTAAGAGGCGTCGGGTTTCCGATCCACCCATTCCTCCGCGGGCTCCTGGAGTTTTACGGTCTCCAGTTGCATAATCTTACCCCCGCCTCCATACTGCATATTGCAGGCTATGTTGCCCTCTGCGAGCTATTCCTGGGCTGTGAAGCTCATTTCGAGCTATGGAAGAGGTTATTTTGCCTCGGCCCACGCAACCAGGAGGGATTTATATATCAAGTGGGCGGAGCCGAAATATGGCGCATCGCCCAGACCGGATACCTGTCCAGTACTCCAAAGAAGGCGTCCAAAGACTGGCCCTCGGAGTGGTTTTATGTTGATGACGTTCCCCTTCCGGACCCAGTCCGGACGGGCCTTCCTGAGTTCACCAATACTCCGCTGAATAAACGCCAAAGCTGGCGCCCTCGGAGCCCCCAGGAGGAGGAAAACAGGGAAGTCTTCTATCTGATGAGCAGGATACAAACCCTAGCAAAATCAGGATTGACAATAATTGAAGTCATGTCAATATGTATTATAAGGGGAGTGCAGCCACTTCAATATAGGGGAAAACCCATGTGGCACTTCAATGGAGAAGACGATGCCTCCCTCTGCGGTCGCAAAGGTCCAGATTCCGCCACATCTTTGGCGAGGATACGGATATGCTTTCGGCCACAAACTCAGAAGTGGAGAGCACCATGAATCACCGGCACCGACGGGCCGTACTCCGTGGTGGTATTTTTTCCGAAGAGGCGTTCAACGCCTTCAATTCAGGACATGCCTATATCTGTGCTACTCAAGATGGACTTGCCAGGGCAATAGACCAGTATGTGAAGGATATACGGCTAAGAGAATTTTAATAAGTATGTGTAGTAGAAGCCCCTGAGACCTGAAACAGTTGGCACAACTGACTTAAGGATCATTAAATACATAGGTTCTTGTAGAGAAAAACGGCCAGTTGTCTCAAGAGCTGGAGTAGTGTAAGGCTCAAATGAAGGCTAATGTAGCCGAACAAGAGGGATCCCAAAAGATTTCTTCTGGTAATTGTGTGTTCGGCATGGTGTATAAATCTGACGAAATATTCGGCAGATAATCCCGGAGGAAATTCGGAGGATGTGAGAGGTAATGAGCTGCATCTTCGTGTCACGACCGGTTCTGGTAGTTGTGCCCGGAAAAGTATGCAACTATGCGCTGACCAAAAATGCAAGGCCACTATTAAAACAGAGGCACAATGACAGGCTGCGTTAATATACACGGTCGCATGATTACAAAGCGAGGATACACTGAAACTCGGTGCTACTCATACGGCTTAGTCTACCTCGTTTATGTCTAAACGGGCGTGCCTGGTGGATGTCGAGGCTTCTCCACGTGTCTCACTGCCGGGATTAGTCGGAGATGGCGGAGGAACTGCAGGGTCGGGGTAGTGATGATGACCATCGCGGGGATTGTTGGCCACAACCCCGTTGGAGTGTGCTCCCAATATGCGACGAAGCACTTCTGGGGTTATCGCAGCACCTTGGCCGATGGCTGGGGCAGGCCTCAGGGACTCGATCGGGTGTCCAAAAAGCACGACTGGGTTGTCGGCGTTGGGCTCGTTTTCTTCTCTCGCCGGAGCTCGACGAACCAGCTCTCCACGAGCTGCGATTAGATCAATAGTGATCTGGTCGAACAGTGCCTCTAGTGCTCTTACATAACGCACTAGGTGCAACAATGCGGGGTCCGTCTCGTGATCTCCGTTGGCAACTTGGGGTGGTCTACCATACCCTTCACGTCTGGGGTACTAGTGGAACGAGCGACAGTTAACTCTGGGGGACAAGTGCCTGAGATGAACTATAGCCTCTCGAGCGGCTAGCTGGATGGCTTGTGGCTCAAAGGAAGTTGTCCTTCCGGTGAACCTGTAGGGGCGCTCGGGTGCTAGACCCCTACCGTAGATGTGCACAGTGGCCCAGAATTGACGGTCTTCACCGCTCATGGGTCCTTGATACATGACATATTTTGGTGGCTCTTCTAACGCATAGGCACGACGGGTGAGGTTTGCGAGTATGGTCACAAAACCTCCAAGGTTGGTTGCTGTGGTCTCGTTGTGCACTATGGGTCCAGGCATTGTGGCTCGGTTTGGGGTAGTGGCTGTGCGGTGCTGTGTTGGGACTAGCGTGCCCTTTTATAGGAAAAGGAGGCGGAGTCTTCCTTCGCACGCTTGCGAGAAAGGACTATTTAGGGGCCGGTCACTGGCGCATGAGTGACAGGTTAGGTTGATAGGTTGGGCACCGACTGCCAAAAGGTGTTGGGTCACTGTGTGGTTATCTTGCATGAGAAGCTTGGCTGGGGTTTGGCTAAGGTCTAGTGGGTTGGTTTGCCTAAGTTTATTGACCTGGCTAAGATAGGATTAGCCAATGGTCAGCCTGGCTCTGATACCAAGTCTGTCACGACCGGTTCTCCGGACATAAATTTCCAGAAAAGACCGTCGTGCTCATCAGCCCCAGGATTACTGTTAGCTGATGAGGCTCCAACTTGATATAGAAATTCCAAGCAGAATACAACATATGTAGTACAAGACCATTCTGGCCTGTGAGTACAACAAACGGTTTCTAGTGGTTGATGGCAGAAGCGGTCTATGAAACATCAGTGTCTATGGGGCTCCATTTCCCACAGGAACAGCTAACCAAGTTAACTCCTATCTTCGCGAGGCTGCTATCTCCATTGTGTGGGTTCCGGGGCTGACATCGCGTCGCTCCTCTCCGAGCAAGAAAATCTGGCCAAGACAATAGCCAGGGACAAGCCAGTGAGTACTTTGAATGTACTCGCAAACATCATGAACACAGGTATAATATAACAATGATGTGCTAAAAATATTTTATGCTCATGACGTCAGTCACAAACAATAAATGAAACTCTGATGCGTGCAAGCAAGTTATTTATAAAAATGCAATAACATGGTAGTATTAAAATTTATGAAACAAATAACAAGCAATGCCACAGTCGGGCGTCTGAGCGACACCGCATAAAGGGCTTTAAAAGAAATGCCACAGTCGGGCGTCTGAGCGACACCACATAAAGGGCTTTAAAATTGATGCCACAGTCGGGCATCTGGGCGACACCACATAAAGGGCTTTTAAAGAAATGCCACAGTCAGGCGTCTGAGCGACACCGCATAAAGGGCTTT
>NC_057804.1:523238801-523253921 GCF_018294505.1 Triticum aestivum | reverse complement strand
CTAAAAATATTTTATGCTCATGACGTCAGTCAAAAATAGTAAATAAAATTCTGACTGCGTGCAGGCGGTTATTTATAAAAATGCAATAACATAGTAGTATTAAAATTTATGAAATAAATAACAAGCAATGCCACCGTCGGGCGTCTTAGCGACACCACATAAAGGGCTTTAAAAGAAATGCCACAGTCGGGTGTCTGAGCGACACCACATAAAGGGCTTTTAAAGAAATGCCACAGTCGGGCGTCTGAGCGACACCACATAAAGGGCTTTAAAAGAAATGCCACAGTCGGGCGTCTGAGCGACACCACATAAAGGGCTTTAAAAGAAATGCCACAGTCGGGCGTCTGAGCGACACCACATAAAGGGCTTTAAAATAAACAATCATAGTGAATATCCCGGAGGTAGAACCATCCCAGAGATACTCGATAATAACAATAATATCACGGGTTAGTCAACAATAATAATAATCATAGTTATCACAAGTCACGAGTAGTAATTCCATTTCTGGTTAACCGTTTCACCTCCGAAGACCGACACTAAGACCGACACCTGACCCATCCCAGACTGTAATCCTTAACCATGGACATGGCTATTCGAATAGATTTATTCTCTGCAGAGGGTGTCCTCTTTACCCACGAGTAACGGATTTCTTTAGTCCATCGGGACTAATTCCGTCTACGGTCTTTTTGTTGAAAACACACCTAACTTGCACACACCAGCTTAACTCACACGTGTCTGGAATCACCCACGACACCTGTTAAGAAAACTCTAAGTGGGGAGGCTACAACCTCGCGTAGCATGGGATCAAATTTATATCACGCGCTCTAAGGGGTGGCCTCCCCTCTCGGTCCCAACCGGAAACACCCATGCCCCTGGACCAGGTGGCCTGCCTACCAGCTACAACCGGTATCTTCCACCATGGCCTCTCTGTACGGTGTGTGCTAGAAAGAGGTTGACAACTTACTGAACCATACTCTACTTGCTGTAGAGACGAGTGGTAGTACGAAACAAGTATAGGGGTTACTGGAACAAGACTCGATCTACGGTTGACTCAGGAGGTTTAAGTATTCCCTGCATGATTAGTATAACGAATATATATTTCAACCAACAGAGTCACCGCTCATATCACCTTACCATGCCATACTAGACATAACCGTCCCGACGGAGACCGGTGACAAACTAATGCCTACCCAAGGCAGAGGTTTTCCCGGGTTCCTGCCGGTATGCATGCAAGGCACATGAGGGTGATTATTATCACAAGTGTGTTCATTTCCAACAGCCTGGAAATCACTAATATGCACTCATGCATATGATCATACCACATGAAATAATGAGTCCTTCGAAATGCGGTGGTGTTATAAATGTATCCACGATCACACCAAAAATATTATGCCGGGATTCAGAATGCTTGCCTTCAATGTTGTGGAGGGGTGAGGTGCTCTCCAAAACTTTTGAAAGTTTCTTCTCTCTCCCCAAAATCCTATTTAAAAATATATTTGAATTAACACACATCTCAAAAACAGTACAAAAAAGTTGTTTGAAAAATTTTCAAATAAATCTTAAAATAAACTAGACCAAATTTGAGGAAGGTAGGAAAAAGAATCAACTCATTTGGACTTATATTTAAAAAGTTATAGCCAGCCAAAGATTTGGTCAAATCTGTTTTTAAAATAAAACAGAAAAGAAAACGTTTCGGAGGTGAATACGCTTTCGGAGCGGGGAAAACGTACTGGGGAAAATATGCCTTCACTTAATCCCACGTGGACAGGCATGGGGTCGCTGACAGTGGGTCCAGAGGGCCCACTGGTCAGGTTTGACCAGTCTTCTCCCTCCTCTTTCTCTGTCCCGAGCGGAGGCGGGACTCCGGCGATCGCCGCCGGCGATTGGCGGCTCCGTTCGAGAAACCGAAGTCATCCACAGGTTCAGGGGGTCGAGGCGGTCCCGCCGGTGGGTGTTACGGTCTCGGGAGTGGACGGGGTCGTCGGCGGTGAGCTTCACGGCGGATGGAGAGCTTCGGGAGCAGAGTGGTTTTGGGGCTACGGTGGTCCTCGATCAAAATCGAGTAGTGGGAATGGTTTACGGGAGGATGAGGGGGCTCTTGGTGGAGAGAACGGAGAGTGGGAGGCCCTGGTGGTGCCGAATTGGCCGGGGCAGTGGTGGCGGCTGCAGTTGCCAGAGGTGGGGAAGAAGACCTCCCCCGGGTCGATTGGCTGCCATGGGAGGACTAGGGGAGCATTCTAAGGCTTCCTGTGTGCTCGGGGAGGCTCGGGGGCCTCCTTTTATAGCTCGTCGAGGTCGGTTCCGCGGTGGCCGGATAAGCTCTCAAGAGAACCGCCTCTCTGTAGCTTGCAGGGCAACGTGGCGTGGCTGGGGATGACGGCAGGAGCTAGCGGACGAGTGGGCACTGCTCTAGGGGCGAGCTGGCGAGCGGAGGTGGCTTTGGCGGTGCCGACATGGGCAGAGGCTGTCGGGCGGCGGCGGCTAGCTCTTGGCTTGTCGGGCGTGGCGAGGGGCGGCTTGGCGCGTAGCGGTGAGAAAGGGAGTGCGTGGCGAGGCTCTGCAGTGTGGGCCAAAACCATGGGGGCCAGCGTGTCGGCTCGGCGCACGTGCGTGCCAAATGCACGCTCTGCTCGCGCTCTGGGCGTGCACGGGACGTGCTCGACGTAATGCCAGAGCATGCTAGAGGTCGCGGTCGAGGCGGGCAATTAACAGACCCAGGTTAGGAGTAACGGGGAGTCTAGTGGACATGCTAGTTTGATCAGAGGTGCAAGTTCACAGTGCAATGCCACAACTCATGTCAAAACAGATCATGCCCGTAGGGTGTTTGACAAAATGCTAAGGGCACTTAGGCAAGTCTTGGAGTGGTCAGAAACTCCAGATGGAAGTCTCTTTAGATGTACAAGAGGGTGGTGAGGTTAGTTGGCCAAAAGCAGAAACTTGCTAGTGTAAGTTTAACAAAACTTCAATTCTGGACAGAAAACAAATGGCATTGTTGCAAGCACTTCGAATCATCCAATGGGTCCACTCTCCTGGACTTAAGGGTTTGGCAAGGGGGACTACCAGTAGGAGAAATAATCAAGGGTTAAAGAGCAAGTAAAATGGTGGTTGTTGTACAAATCATCAAGTTGGTCCAGAATGGAAATGAGGTTGATTCACTCAATATTTTCAAAGAACAACCCTGGATTTTTTGCACAAAGTGGAATAATATGCTCCTACTGACCTCCCCTAATTTTGGTAGAAGTTTTAAAGAAATATCTAAATGGGTTGCAGTGCAAAATGCACTCTGGACCAGAGAAGAAAAATTGAGTGTAGGGCTCAAAATATTTCATGAATGAAATATATTTTTGCATAAAAGTGATTTAAAAACATCACATGATATCTCCAAATTTTTGTGGAAATTTCAAGTGAATCTATCAAATGGTTGTAGTTCAAATATGGCCATTTAACCTTGAAAAACTATTTTCAAGAAAGTAAAGATCAAGCAATTAAATTAGTTAATTAGTTAAACTGATAAAAGGAAAGTTTTTCTTGAGAGGTTAAACAAGTCCAATAACACATTTGAAAATTAATTTTCTCTTTGGGAAAAACTCATCAAAATAGGGAAAGAAATGATTTAAAAAATCAAAAAGGAGCTCAGATATCCAAAGTTTTAATTCCTGGCAAAATTTTAATTCATTAAAACAAGGCCAAATTTATGGGGTGTCACAATACTAACCCCCTTAAGAAAAATCTCGTCCTCGAGATTTGCTAAAAGCGGTGTTAAGAAAATATTACGCAATAAAGATGTGGCTACAGTGAGAGGGCAATAAGTGGTGAAAAACCACAGTGTGAAAACTGGTGCTGCGTGGAAGAGTCTACGGTTCGGGACAAAAACGTGTGATTTCTATGCTGGATATAAATTTAGAATAACTCCTAAATTTAAATATACGCTGGTCGTATCCGAGACCACAGTGCTCCCTCTGCCTGATAGGTGGACCCGGGGTCCACTGTCAGTCTCCTCTTCTCCCTCTGGTTCTTCCTTCTACCTCCTCTCTCCCGCGTGCTTTCTCGTGCTTTCTCCACCGGCGATGCCTAATGCGTAGGGCATCTAGGCCGTACCGTGGTAGTGCGCGGCGTGCTAGCTGCCGGTGCAGCGTGCACTCACCTCGCGGGCCAGCGCGCTGTCGGCACTGCTCGCGGATTCGACTCCGAACACCGGCGTTTGGCGACGAGCGGCGTTGGTGGACTTCGCCCACCGTACACCGAGCTCGAGCTATAAAACGGTCGGGGTGCCTCTCTCTTCTTCCTCACACCTGGCCTCACTTCTCCTCCTCCTTTCTCCATTACTGCTTACAGAAGCTCGGGTGAGGCTCTAATGGCGGAGGCGATGCCGGACTGGTTTGTGATCCTGATATGCGGAGGGCTAGCGACACTGCTGGGGCTCTCTGTGCTCCTGTGCGCGATGATCTTCGACGAGTGTCGCGACGCTGCGGCTCGGGCGTTGGCTCTCCGCGGTGGTGGTGATCATGAGGAGTAGATGGAGTGTGCCGGGTGCTAACTGTTGTTAGGGGTGATTAGCTGGATGTAACACCGTTGCAAGGTTTTGCAAACAGTGTATGTGTTTGAATGATTATGGTTGTGAGTCTGCTGCGTGGGGCTGTGTGAAATTAATTAATCCATGTCGTGAGAAGGGGCAGGTGTAGCAACTCAGGGAAAAGAAATCTCACTCCAGGATTTTGCGAGGGAAAAACAGTTAATTTAAAGGAGCATAAACCACAACAAAAACTACACACATTAGTAGAAGCCAAAATAATTGACTCGTCGCACAAATTTGGGGTACCATGCATAAGATACACGCAAATATAAATGCTGCAAAAACAAATACAGTAGTGACGTCTAAAATGAAAATGGTAACTGGACGGGGTCCTGATAAAATGTCTCTGGTAAAGGAATACACTCCTCTTCTATCGGAGGAAGTGGATTGACCAGTCGATGTATGCGTCTCTCCGGGTCGGGTCTCAGTGGTCTGCCGATGGCAATCTGAGGATTTAAATCTGCGAGGCTCTGGAGATAATCCATCACTCGCTGGTTCAAATGCTCTTGAGCAATGATGTACTGGATAAGGTTGGCCAGAACTGGGTCTCTCTCAATACGTCCACCGGGAAAAGATGTTACTTCTCCGGGTGCTGCACAACTCGGAAAGTAATAATATCCCCGTTCACGGGCATAGGGTACTGCGGATCGAAGACGAGCAATCGCTTCTTTCGCAGCAGCTTCTATGGCCAGGTGTGGGGTTGGCATAGATTTCCCCACGAAGGAAACTTCCGTTGGATCTTGATTGGAGTCTACGGGAGGGATGTGTACTGCTGCCCAATATTCCGAGGTGGATGGGGTGATCCTTGATTTGAACAGCTCGTACTGAGGTGGCTGGGTAGAACCCATGGTACTGCGGGTAAAATCCCACAATATTTTGACAAAGCTACCTGGGGTTGCATCTGGGGTTCTCAGATGAATGTTGGGGCTCGGCATGACAGGAAAAAGTGCGAGTGTGGTGCACAAAGTGGGGGTTGCTGGTTAAGGTCACAAGGTGGCCTTTATATAGCAATGGAGCCGGATCGTTTTACCATGGTGAAAGGTAATAAATTTGCCAGCTTAGCTCCAAAGGTCGAGTCAGTGTCAGAGATACACATATCTCATAAAGAGACGCGTTACTGTGGTTGTCGTCGGGTTGGTTTTGGTAGTTGTGCCCGGAAAAGTATGCAACTATGCGCTGACCAAAAATGCAAGGGCACTATTAAAACAAAGGCACAATGACAGGCTGCGTTAATATACACGGTCGCATGATTACAAAGCGAGGATACACTGAAACTCGGTGCTACTCACACGGCTTAGTCTACCTCGTTTATGTCTAAACGGGCGTGCCTGGTGGATGTCGAGGCTTCTCCATGTGTCTCACTGCCGGGATTAGTCGGAGATGGCGGAGGAACTGCAGGGTCGGGGTAGTGATGATGACCATCGCGGGGATTGTTGGCCACAACCCCGTTGGAGTGTGCTCCCAATATGCGACGAAGCACTTCTGGGGTTATCAGGGCACCTTGGCCGATGGCTGGGGCAGGCCTCAGGGACTCGATTGGGTGTCCAAACAGCACGACTGGGTTGTCGGCATTGGGCTCGTTTTCTTCTCTCGCCGGAGCTCGACGAACCAGCTCTCCACGAGCTGCGATTAGATCAATAGTGATCTGGTCGAACAGTGCCTCTAGTGCTCTTACATAACGCACTAGGTGCAACAATGCGGGGTCCGTCTCGTGATCTCTGTTGGCAACTTGGGGTGGTCTACCATACCCTTCATGTCTAGGGTAGTAGTGGAACGAGCGACAGTTAACTCTGGGCGACAAGTGCCTAAGATGAACTATAGCCTCTCGAGCGGCTAGCTGGATGGCTTGTGGCTCAAAGGAAGTTGTCCTTTCGGTGAACCTGTAGGGGCGCTCGGGTGCTAGACCCCTACCATAGATGTGCACAGTGGCCCAGAATTGACGGTCTTCACCGCTCATGGGTCCTTGATACATGACATATTCTGGTGGCTCTTCTAACGCATAGGCACGACGGGTGAGGTTTGCGAGTATGGTCACAAAACCTCCAAGGTTGGTTGCTGTGGTCTCGTTGTGCACTATGGGTCCAGGCATTGTGGCTCGGTTTGGGGTAGCGGCTGTGCGGTGCTGTGTTGGGACTAGCGTGCCCTTTTATAGGAAAAAGGGGGTGGAGTCTTCCTTCGCACGCTTGCGAGAGAGGACTATTTAGGGGCCGGTCACTGGCGCATGAGTGACAGGTTAGGTTGATAGGTTGGGCACCGACTGCCAAAAGGTGTTGGGTCACTGTGTGGTTATCTTGCATGAGAAGCTTGGCTGGGGTTTGGCTAAGGTCTAGTGGGTTGGTTTGCCTAAGTTTATTGACCTGGCTAAGATATGATTAGCGAATGGTCAGCCTGGCTCTGATACCAAGTCTGTCACGACCGGTTCTCCAGACATAAATTTCCAGAAAAGACCGTCGTGCTCATCAGCCCCAGGATTACTGTTAGCTGATGAGGCTCCAACTTGATATAGAAATTCCAAGCAGAATACAACATATGTAGTACAAGACCATTCTGGCCTGTGAGTACAACAAACGGTTTCTAGTGGTTGATGGCGGAAGCGGTCTGTGAAACATCAGTGTCTATGGGGCTCCATTTCCCACAGGAACAGCTGACCAGGTTAACTCCTATCTTCGCGAGGCTGCTATCTCCATTGTGTGGGTTCCGGGGCTGACATCGCGTCGCTCCTCTCCGAGCAAGAAAATCTGGCCAAGACAATAGCCAGGGACAAGCCAGTGAGTACTTTGAATGTACTCGCAAACATCATGAACACAGGTATAATATAACAATGATGTGCTAAAAATATTTTATGCTCATGACGTCAGTCACAAACGATAAATGAAACTCTGATGCGTGCAAGCAAGTTATTTATAAAAATGCAATAACATGGTAGTATTAAAATTTATGAAACAAATAACAGGCAATGCCACAGTCGGGCGTCTGAGCGACACCGCATAAAGGGCTTTAAAAGAAATGCCACAGTCGGGCGTCTGAGCGACACCACATAAAGGGCTTTAAAAGAGATGCCACAGTCGGGCGTCTGGGCGACACCACATAAAGGGCTTTTAAAGAAATGCCACAGTCGGGCGTCTGCGCGACACCGCATAAAGGGCTTTAAAAGAAATGCCACAGTCGGGCGTCTGAGCGACACCACATAAAGGGCTTTAAAATAAACAATCATAGTGAATATCCCGGAGGTAGAACCATCCCAGAGATACTCGATAATAATAATAATATCACGGGTTAGTCAACAATAATAATAATCATAGTTATCACAAGTCACGAGTAGTAATTCCATTTCTGGTTAACCGTTTCACCTCCGAAGACCGACACTAAGACCGACACCTGACCCATCCCAGACTGTAATCCTTAACCATGGACACGGCTATTCGAATAGATTTATTCTCTGCAGAGGGTGTACTCTTTACCCACGAGTAACGGATTTCTTTAGTCCATCGGGACTAATTCCGTCTACGGTCTTTTTGTTGAAAACACACCTAACTTGCACACACCAGCTTAACTCACACGTGTCTGGAATCACCCACGACACCTGTTAAGCAAACTCTAAGTGGGGAGGCTACAACCTCGCGTAGCATGGGATCAAATTTATATCGCGCGCTCTAAGGGGTGGCCTCCCCTCTCGGTCCCAACCGGAAACACCCATGCCCCCGGACCAGGTGGCCTGCCTACCAGCTACAACCGGTATCTTCCACCATGGCCTCTCTGTACGGTGTGTGCTAGAAAGAGGTTGACAACTTACTGAACCGTACTCTACTTGCTGTAGAGACGAGTGGTAGTACAAAACAAGTATGGGGGTTACTGGAACAAGACTCGATCTACGGTTGACTCAGGAGGTTTAAGTATTCCCTGCATGATTAGTATAACGAATATATATTTCAACCAACAGAGTCACTGCTCATATCACCTTACCATGCCATACCAGACATAACCGTCCCGACGGAGACCGGCGACAAACTCATGCCTACCCCAAGGCAGAGGTTTTCCCGGGTTCCTGCCGGTATGCATGCAAGGCACATGAGGGTGATTATTATCACAAGTGTGTTCATTTCCAACAGCCTGGAAATCACTAATATGCACTCATGCATATGATCATACCACATGAAATAACGAGTCCTTCGAAATGCGGTGGTGTTATAAATGTATCCACGATCACACCAAAAATATTATGTCAGGATTCAGAATGCTTGCCTTCAATGTTGTGGAGGGGTGAGGTGCTCTCCAAAACTTTTGAAAGTTTCTTCTCTCTCCCCAAAATCCTATTTAAAAATATATTTGAATTAACACACATCTCAAAAACAGTACAAAAAAGTTGTTTGAAAAATTTTCAAATAAATCTTAAAATAAACTAGACCAAATTTGAGGAAGGTAGGAAAAAGAATCAACTCATTTGGACTTATATTTAAAAAGTTATAGCCAGTCAAAGATTTGGTCAAATCTGTTTTTAAAATAAAACAGAAAAGAAAACGTTTCGGAGGTGAATACGCTTTCGGAGCGGGGAAAACGTACTGGGGAAAATACGCCTTCACTTAATCCCACGTGGACAGGCACGGGGTCGCTGACAGTGGGTCCAGAGGGCCCACTGGTCAGGTTTGACCAGTCTTCTCCCTCCTCTTTCTGTGTCCCGAGCGGAGGCGGGACTCCGGCGATCGCCGCCGGCGATTGGCGGCTCCGTTCGAGAAACCGAAGTCATCCACGGGTTCAGGGGGTCGAGGCGGTCCCGCCGGTGGGTGTTACGGTCTCGGGAGTGGACAGGGTCGTCGGCGGTGAGCTTCGCGGCGGACGGAGAGCTTCGGGAGCAGAGTGGTTTCGGGGCTACGGTGGTCCTCAATCAAAATCGAGTAGTGGGAATGGTTTACAGGAGGATGGGGGGCTCTTGGTGGAGAGAACGGAGAGTGGGAGGCCCTGGTGGTGCCGAATTGGCCGGGGCAGTGGTGGCGGCTGCAGTTGCCGGAGGTGGGGAAGAAGACCTCCCCCGGGTCGATTGGCTGCCATGGGAGGACTAGGGGAGCATTCTAAGGCTTCCTGTGTGCTCGGGGAGGCTCGGGGGCCTCCTTTTATAGCTCGTCGAGGTCGGTTCCGCGGCGGCCGGATAAGCTCTTCGACGAACCGCCTCTCTGTAGCTTGTAGGGCAACGTGGCGTGGCTGGGGATGACGGCAGGAGCTAGCGGACGAGTGGGCACTGCTCCAGGGGCGAGCTGGCGAGCGGAGGTGGCTTTGGCGGCGCTGACATGGGCAGAGGCTGTCGGGCGGCGGCGACGGCTAGCTCTTGGCTTGCCGGGCGTGGCGAGGGGCAGCTTGGCGCGTAGCGGTGAGAAAGGGAGTGCGTGGCGAGGCTCTGCAGTGTGGGCCAAAACCGTGGGGGCCAGCGTGTCGGCTCGGCGCACATGCGTGCCAAACGCACGCTCTGCTCGCGCTCTGGGCGTGCACGGGACGTGCTCGACGTAATGCCAGAGCATGCTAGAGGTCGCGGTCGAGGCGGGCAATTAACAGACCCAGGTTAGGAGTAACGGGGAGTCTAGTGGACATGCTAGTTTGATCAGAGGTGCAAGTTCACAGTGCAATGCCACAACTCATGTCAAAACAGATCATGCCCGTAGGGTGTTTGACAAAATGCTAAGGGCACTTAGGCAAGTCTTGGAGTGGTCAGAAACTCCAGATGGAAGTCTCTTTAGATGTACAAGAGGGTGGTGAGGTTAGTTGGCCAAAAGCAGAAACTTGCTAGTGTAAGTTTAACAAAACTTCAATTCTGGACAGAAAACAAATGGCATTGTTGCAAGCACTTAGAATCATCCAATGGGTCCACTCTCCTGGACTTAAGGGTTTGGCAAGGGGGACTACCAGTAGGAGAAATAATCAAGGGTTAAAGAGCAAGTAAAATGGTGGTTGCTGTACAAATCATCAAGTTGGTCCAGAATGGAAATGAGGTTGATTCACTCAATATTTTCAAAGAACAACCCTGGATTTTTTGCACAAAGTGGAATAATATGCTCCTACTGACCTCCCCTAATTTTGGTAGAAGTTTTAAAGAAATATCTAAATGGGTTGCAGTGCAAAATGCACTCTGGACCAGAGAAGAAAAATTGAGTGTAGGGCTCAAAATATTTCATGAATGAAATATATTTTTGCATAAAAGTGATTTAAAAACATCACATGACATCTCCAATTTTTTGTGGAAATTTTAAGTGAATCTATCAAATGGTTGTAGTTCAAATATGGCCATTTAACCTTGAAAAACTATTTTCAAGAAAGTAAAGATCAAGCAATTAAATTAGTTAATTAGTTACACTGATAAAAGGAAAGTTTTTATTGAGAGGTTAAACAAGTCCAATAACACATTTGAAAAGTAATTTTCTCTTTGGGAAAAACTCATCAAAACAGGGAAAGAAATGATTTAAAAAAAATCAAAAAGGAGCTCAGATATCCAAAGTTTTAATTCCTGGCAAAATTTTAATTCATTAAAACAAGGCCAAATTTTTGGGGTGTCACAATACTAACCCCCTTAAGAAAAATCTCGTCCTCGAGATTTGCTAGAAGCGGTGTTAAGAAAATATTACGCAATAAAGATGTGGCTACAGTGAGAGGGCAATAAGTGGTGAAAAACCACAGTGTGAAAACTGGTGCTGCGTGGAAGAGTCTACGGTTCGGGACAAAAACGTGTGATTTATACGCTGGATATAAATTTAGAATAACTCCTAAATTTAAATATACGCTGGTCGTACCCAAGAGCACAGTGCTCCCTTTGGCTGACAGGTGGACCCGGGGTCCACTGTCAGTCTCCTCTTCTCCCTCTGGTTCTTCCTTCTACCTCCTCTCTCCCGCGCGCTTTCTCGCGCTTTCTCCACCGGCGATGCCTAATGCGTAGGGCATCTAGGCCGTACCGTGGTAGTGCACGGCGTGCTAGCTGCCGGTGCAGCGTGCACTCACCTCGCGGGCCAGCGCGCTGTCGGCACTGCTCGCGGATTCGACTCCGAACACCGGCGTTCGGCGACGAGCGGCGTTGGTGGACTTCGCCCACCGTACACCGAGCTCGAGCTATAAAACGGTCGGGGTGCCTCTCTCTTCTTCCTCACACCTGGCCTCACTTCTCCTCCTCCTTTCTCCATTACTGCTTACAGAAGCTCGGGTGAGGCTCTAATGGCGGAGGCGATGCCGGACTGGTTTGTGATCCTGATATGCGGAGGGCTGGCGACACTGCTGGGGCTCTCTGTGCTCCTCTGCGCGATGATCTTCGACGAGTGTCGCGACGCTGCGGCTCGGGCGTTGGCTCTCCGCGGTGGTGGTGATCATGAGGAGTAGATGGAGTGTGCCGGGTGCTAACTGTTGTTAGGGGGTGATTAGCTGGATGTAACACCGTTGCAAGGTTTTGCAAACAGTGTATGTGTCCGAATGATTATGGTTGTGAGTCTACTGCGTGGGGCTGTGTGAAATTAATTAATCCATGTCGTGAGAAGGGGCAGGTGTAGCAACTCAGGGAAAAGAAATCTCACTCCAGGATTGTGCGAGGGAAAAACAGTTAATTTAAAGGAGCATAAACCACAACAAAAACTACACACATTAGTAGAAGCCAAAATAATTGACTCGTCGCACAAATTTGGGGTACCATGCATAAGATACACGCAAATATAAATGCTGCAAAAACAAATACAGTAGTGACGTCTAAAATGAAAACGGTAACTGGACGGGGTCCTGATAAAATGTCTCTGGTAAAGGAATACACTCCTCTTCTATCGGAGGAAGTGGATTGACCAGTCGATGTATGCGTCTCTCCGGGTCGGGTCTCAGTGGTCTGCCGATGGCAATCTGAGGATTTAAATCTGCGAGGCTCTGGAGATAATCCATCACTCGCTGGTTCAAATGCTCTTGAGCAATGATGTACTGGATAAGGTTGGCCAGAACTGGGTCTCTCTCAATACGTCCACCGGGAAAAGATGTTACTTCTCCGGGTGCTGCACAACTCGGAAAGTAATAATATCCCCGTTCACGGGCATAGGGTACTACGGATCGAAGACGAGCAATCGCTTCTTTCGCAGCAGCTTCTATGGCCAGGTGTGGGGTTGGCATAGATTTCCCCACGAAGGAAACTTCTGTTGGATCTTGATTGGAGTCTACGGGAGGGATGTGTACTGCTGCCCAATATTCCGAGGTGGATGGGGTGATCCTTGATTTGAACAGCTCGTACTGAGGTGGCTGGGTAGAACCCATGGTACTGCGGGTAAAATCCCACAATATTTTGACAAAGCTACCTGGGGTTGCATCTGGGGTTCTCAGATGAATGTTGGGGCTCGGCATGACAGGAAAAAGTGCGAGTGTGGTGCACAAAGTGGGGGTTGCTGGTTAAGGTCACAAGGTGGCCTTTATATAGCAATGGAGCCGGATCGTTTTACCGTGGTGAAAGGTAATAAATTTGCCAGCTTAGCTCCAAAGGTCGAGTCAGTGTCAGAGATACACATATCTCATAAAGAGACGCGTTACTGTGGTTGTCGTCGGGTTGGTTTTGGTAGTTGTGCCCGGAAAAGTATGCAACTATGCGCTGACCAAAAATGCAAGGCCACTATTAAAACAGAGGCACAATGACAGGCTGCGTTAATATACACGGTCGCATGATTACAAAGCGAGGATACACTGAAACTCGGTGCTACTCACACGGCTTAGTCTACCTCGTTTATGTCTAAACGGGCGTGCCTGGTGGATGTCGAGGCTTCTCCATGTGTCTCACTGCCGGGATTAGTCGGAGATGGCGGAGGAACTGCAGGGTCGGGGTAGTGATGATGACCATCGCGGGGATTGTTGGCCACAACCCCGTTGGAGTGTGCTCCCAATATGCGACGAAGCACTTCTGGGGTTATCGCAGCACCTTGGCCGATGGCTGGGGCAGGCCTCAGGGACTCGATCGGGTGTCCAAACAGCACGACTGGGTTGTCGGCATTGGGCTCGTTTTCTTCTCTCGCCGGAGCTCGACGAACCAGCTCTCCACGAGCTGCGATTAGATCAATAGTGATCTGGTCGAACAGTGCCTCTAGTGCTCTTGCATAACGCACTAGGTGCAACAATGCGGGGTCCGTCTCGTGATCTCCGTTGGCAACTTGGGGTGGTCTACCATACCCTTCACGTCTGGGGTAGTAGTGGAACGAGCGACAGTTAACTCTGGGCGACAAGTGCCTGAGATGAACTATAGCCTCTCGAGCGGCTAGCTGGATGGCTTGTGGCTCAAAGGAAGTTGTCCTTCCGGTGAACCTGTAGGGGCGCTCGGGTGCTAGACCCCTACCGTAGATGTGCACAGTGGCCCAGAATTGATGGTCTTCACCGCTCATGGGTCCTTGATACATGACATATTCTGGTGGCTCTTCTAACGCATAGGCACGACGGGTGAGGTTTGCGAGTATGGTCACAAAACCTCCAAGGTTGGTTGCTATGGTCTCGTTGTGCACTATGGGTCCAGGCATTGTGGCTCGGTTTGGGGTAGCGGCTGTGCGGTGCTGTGTTGGGACTAGCGTGCCCTTTTATAGGAAAAAGGGGACGGAGTCTTCCTTCGCACGCTTGCGAGAAAGGACTATTTAGGGGCCGGTCACTGGCGCATGAGTGACAGGTTAGGTTGATAGGTTGGGCACCGACTGCCAAAAGGTGTTGGGTCACTGTGTGGTTATCTTACACGAGAAGCTTGGCTGGGGTTTGGCTAAGGTCTAGTGGGTTGGTTTGCCTAAGTTTATTGACTTGGCTAAGATAGGATTAGCCAATGGTCAGCCTGGCTCTGATACCAAGTCTGTCACGACCGGTTCTCCGGACATAAATTTCCAGAAAAGACCGTCGTGCTCATCAGCCCCAGGATTACTGTTAGCTGATGAGGCTCCAACTTGATACAGAAATTCCAAGCAGAATACAACATATGTAGTACAAGACCATTCTGGCCTGTGAGTACAACAAACGGTTTCTAGTGGTTGATGGCGGAAGCGGTCTGTGAAACATCAGTGTCTATGGGGCTCCATTTCCCACAGGAACAGCTGACCAGGTTAACTCCTATCTTCGCGAGGCTGCTATCTCCATTGTGTGGGTTCCGGGGCTGACATCGCGTCGCTCCTCTCGGAGCAAGAAAATCTGGCCAAGACAATAGCCAGGGACAAGCCAGTGAGTACTTTGAATGTACTCGCAAACATCATGAACACAGGTATAATATAACAATGATGTGCTAAAAATATTTTATGCTCATGACGTCAGTCACAAAACGATAAATGAAACTCTGATGCATGCAAGCAAGTTATTTATAAAAATGCAATAACATGGTAGTATTAAAATTTATGAAACAAATAACAAGCAATGCCACAGTCGGGCGTCTGAGCGACACCGCATAAAGGGCTTTAAAAGAAATGCCACAGTCGAGCGTCTGAGCGACACCACATAAAGGGCTTTAAAAGAGATGCCACAGTCGGGCGTCTGGGCGACACCACATAAAGGGCTTTTAAAGAAATGCCACAGTCAGGCGTCTGAGCGACACCACA